>NC_141161.1:25733363-26037690 GCF_053477565.2 Lygodium microphyllum | reverse complement strand
AGGCGGAGAATAGAACCATCAATGGCTGTGAGCACAATCTTCCCAATACCTCTAACAGGGTATGATACATTGTTGGCACACTGTACAGACTTGCCAATTGGAGCCGCACCAATAGAAGCAAATAAATCTCTGCGAGATGTAATATGTCTAGAAGCACCACTGGTAAAAAAAACCAAGTGCTTGCATCCTCAGTAGAGCTAAATGCTCGATCAGCCCAAGAAGTGTCATAATTGCATGTGTAAAAGCTTTAGTCCCTGTCTACAACAAAGGACGCAGACTCAATAGTAGTGGAAGGAGCATAAAAAACGGACATTCTTGACTCCTTTTTCTTCTCCTTAGCAATGCACTTTTTGCACTCAGTAATGTAGTGGCCTGGCTTCTTGCAATAATGGCATTTTCTCTTTTTGGCTTGCGTGCCTCCTTATTTTTTAACTTACTTGTGATGTGCCAGAAGTCCCAGAACTCCGCAAAGCATTCTTTACTTAGTTGCCTTTGCCTTTTTGTCTTGCCATAAAAGCCTGCTCAAAGGCTATGGCATCCCCACCACTATTTCTTCTTGTTTGCTTCTCCTCTAGAAGCAAAGTGACTAAGTGAAGAAAAGTGATTGGTTGTGCGGCAATCCTTATGGTGAGGTTTAAGGCCGTATGAAAAAGCCAAGTACAAATGAGGTAATGAGTTCAAAGTGGTAATATCATCTGTGCATCCAAATAGTACTCATCAACATTCATGAGTTGCTCACGCAAGTCTTGAATTTTGTTCAAGTGATCCTGAATAGAATCACCCTCGTCCATTTTCAATGTCTCTAGTTCTTTCTTTAAGAAAGAGATTTGAGTCTCATTCTTGTCTGCAAACATCTGCTCCAAAGTTAGCTAAGCTTCTCATGAAGAAGTTGTTGAACGGATGTGGGGAATGATTGACTGTTGAATTGCCAATGTAATCAGCGACAACACCTGTGTAGATAGCAGCTAAGAAACTCGTTTCTTTGAATTTGAAACTTACGAAACATTTCTTAATGTACGAAACGTTTCTGAGAGTAAAAAACGCGGGCGTTTTTATTATTATTTATTTTTTTGGTGAGTTGAAACCCAAAACATGGTTTTTTTACAAAAACTATTGGGCAGTGTTAAACATGATGATGATGATGTGTAATGACTCCTGAGGGTTCAAGAATTTGGATGAGAGACTTATTTTTTTGTGATTTTGTTTAGTTACTGGACTTTGTCAATCTAGTATCTATTTTTGTCTTGAGATTTATACAACTTTAGTCTCATTTATGAGTTATTTATGATATATTATGATTCATTCTCGATTTTGACATTTTGTCAATTTGTTTTGAAATGAGAATCATGATGTCGCAACTTGACTCAGTCCATATTATAGATAGGCTATTTACATGTTAATTTCAATTTTCTTTGTATGATATGTATGAATCATAATGTTTAGAGTTCTAAACCATAGTATAGCTTGTCCAAAGACTAACTTTGACATAGGTTACAAGTCAATAATGGATCATGGATATGTAACGTATAATGTATTATTCTCAATTGACTCTATTATCACTGAAGCTCAATCAGCCATTCTTTGTTTAAGAGAGAGTTCCATAGAGGTTTAGAACCCCGCGTTTCTTATTTTATCCCCTCTTGAAAGAAACTTACAAAACATGTTTCTAACGTTTCATTTCTAAACGTTTCTGACGTTTCTGGTTGCTATGCCTGTGCGTCCCGTGTATCCCATGCTTCTTGAGCTATTGATCTTTGTGGAAGTGGCTGAAGTGAAGCAGGCTAACATGCCCGTTGTGCACGTCCTCCTGGAGGAGGAGTAGCTGGAGCCACAATGCCAAGTCCTCAGAAAACATAAAGTCCCAAAATTTGTGATGAATGTGTCTAGAAAATTGCATCCAATTTGTCCCAGACACTTGTTAGAATCCCCTTTTCTAGAAATTTGTTTTGGAATAAAAAGATTAATTTTTTTAAAAAAATACTTATGTGATGGCGGGCTGTCGTTGACGACAGGCGGGTATTAGGGGGGTGACGTGGTTGATGTGAGGACAGTCGAGTTGACTGGGCGTCACAGGCTAGCGGGTGTTAGAACTGTTGCGAGCTGCCGTGGTTAAACAGGAATGATGCAGCATGCAAGGGCGCAGGCAAGCACAACACAAAAGGCAGGCATTGGTCCAAGTGGGTGCAGGTGGGTGTGGCAACTGCTAATGGGCGGCACTGGCGGGGCGTGCACAGTCTGGACTGGCGAGAAAGCAACTGACGTACGTCTGATGGATAGCGGGGTAGACCGGACTGATGGGCGTGTTGTCAGGACGTGGCAAGTACAGCAGACTAGCATGTGGCACAAGGAGCAATCGAGCTGTTGCAAGGCGTGGCGAATTTGACGAGGCAGAGTTGGGCTGAGGAGAATTTGAGCTTCAGCTAAACAAAGCCAATGCTACTTTGATACCAAATGTGAGAAGAAGGTAGGATCAAAGCTCAGCACAGAAACTTAGTAGACAATGTGAAAGTGAAGCACGACACCCAATGCAATCGATTGAAGAGTGTAAATTGAAAGTATAAGGTACAACCCTTAAATCTTAGGGTTGTAGCGGGTATTCACACCCAAACACGGTAGGTGCCCGTAAGTGTGTGTCATAAGCACATACAAAATAATGCCATAAGTCTAGGGGAAAAAACCTCTCCTACCGAGAGTAAAAAGTGCTCCAGTGTTCTACTGATCACCGACACTCCTATGTGAGTGTGGGCGTAAGTGAAATACCCAACAAGGAGAACGAGTGGAATCACGATTTGGCGCTGGATGACCACTCTGAAACGGGCCGCAAGATCACGAAATGGCGGTCTCCCATTTCCGTCCCTGTCCGAAACGGTCGCTCCGTTTTGGCAGCGTTTCAGGATACTAAGATTTATATGCAAGGCCAACTTAGAAGTGCCAATCCAATAGTTTTTGGACAGCTGGGTATGTATGCAGGTATGGGGCAGCTAGGTTACTTTGGTGGTGACACTAGTTTCCATGCTATAGTGGATTTGGGACTGCATATGGGATGTATGGCACATTTCCTTATGGTATGCAACAACCAATGCATGGTGTGCAAGGCCCAATGTATCCGAGTATGGCTAGTAATATGTATAACCTCATGTATAGCAAGGTTGGCATGATACTAGGGAAGTGGCAAGTTTGGCAATGCATGTATGCAACCCACATTATTTGGGACTCATGATATTAATGCTGATCGTGCAAAGCTCCATATAGTATTCGTCATGAGAAAAAATGCAACTAGTAATGCTTTCATGAGGAAAAATGTAGCTATTAATGCATGCTATGTATGGGAAATTGTAGCTTGGTATGGTTGGTAGCATGCAAATTCCCATGTACAATCACATTGCAATGGTCCAACGTATACAAACAAGAATATTTCCAAATACATTTGGTGCTCCTAGTATGTCAGGTATACGTGAGAGGGGCTAGTTAACTGGATGCAATGTTGCACATTAGTTAAGTTGGAATTACAGCAATGTAAAAGTATAAAGTATCACAATGCTCAAGAGGGGAAAAGGCCTAGAACGTAGTGGAGGTTTTGAGGCAAGTTAGAGGTAAAGTTTCCATGTGCTAGGAAGCTTTAGCATTGTTTCAACTATGAAAGAATGCAATTGGATGGAGGAGGTGACTTGGCAAATCATCCTTAGTAATATACTTTACCTTAATGTATTTCAGTTAGAGCCAATTTTGGATTGGGCTCTTCCAAGTTCAACAGGGCATAGAAGGTCCAGAGTATTGCCTGATGCTTAGGGGGAAGGTTGCATCTCCACTTTCCTAGTGACGAACAACTTGGTTATGTAGTGGATCTAGGATGTACTTGACTTGCATCAGGGATACCATGGACTAATAGTATTTCTGCCATTTGGATTACCATTGAGTGTACTAGCCACTATGAGTTGATATGCAAATGTGTATGGTTTGTACCTATGCTTTGAAACTATACATTTGCAAGGTTGCTAGCATGTACAAAATACATGGAATGTACATTTGGATGTGATGTGTATTTGCAAGGCATGTATAGGATACATGGATGTCATGCAATATACATTTGTAGGTGATTCAAGAGAAGTACAATTCTAAGCTACTTGTGGTTTGTAGTTGATGTATACCTTACATGAGTATTATGTAGTATATCATTGTGATGAGACATTGGTTATGCTTAGGTTATGTATTACAATGCCTTGGTGGTCAGAACAATGTTGGCTTCTAGCACGTGGATGCATCCGTTATGATTCTGACAGTTGTTATGATTCATGCGTATGGATCATAACTCGTTCAACTGACTAGAATTTCAAACATGTAGAAGGCATGAGCATGGTTAAGTAACAAGTGCACGCATTATTTGACTACAATGCTAGCATGTATTTCCAGTAGTGGCAATGGATGCTTTGGCACATTGTGGTGCAATCGAGAATGATTACAAGGATTTCAAAGGGATGGTCTATTGCTTTGCTTAGCATTTGATTAAAGTTAATCAAATGTGTTACTGTGACTTGCACATGTGAGATGCAAGTCAAGTATTTCACAGTGTGGAACTATTGACCTCGAAATATTAGTTGGTGCCAAAGGCAAAAGTTATAATAAGTTATGCATGATAGGTACATGGTACTCAGTGTTAGATTTGGGCCTAGACCAATTTATTGGCTCCTAATGTCAGTGGTGACATTAGTGGCATTAATAAATTAATGAATGCCAATCTAAGGGTTAATAACTACTTAGACATACTTGAAAGACAAATTGACCTAGCCACTTTAACTATTGGTTGGTGGAATTATTTTTCTAGGTGCTATAATAGTTATTGAATTACTATTTTGAATTAATCATTTAAAAATCAATGTAATAGATTCGATAATGTTGGAAAATGGGATTAGAAGATTGCCACTTGGCAAATCTTGCTTTGCAAGTGGGAAAAAAGTTTTTGTGGGCTAGTGGAAGTCTATTCGAGCCATTGTGAGAGAGAATGAGGTTGCTAGAGAGCAAGGGGATGTTGTTGATGTGATTTGCAGCCACCAAGGAAACAACATATAAGAGGAAGCATCAATCTTTCTAGTGGTCTTAAGCTGTAGGTGATAGCTTCCATGGGTATTTGAGTAGGGCAACAGTAGTTTTTCAGCATTTCTTGTAATGAAACTCTGAAATTTCTCTTTCTACAGCACTCTCCTTCATCCACCAGCCACCTCTCAAGTTATTATAAGAATCTAGCAATTTGTGTCATCACAAGTAGAGATATTGGAAAATCTATGTTGTAAATCCTAATTTACATCAGAAATTATGATTCAATGGCTACCTCCAGATGTATGGCCAGAATTAAGGGCCTAGGTTTGAATTCTAGTAACTGAAATTTAAGAATTTCAAGGAGATTCAAGAGGCAAGCCGGCAACGTCCATTTGGGGCTAAATTTGTCTCGCAAGGAGTAGGGTGAAGGCTAAGCCCCAAGCAAACCAAGGGGCAAATTGGTTTGAAGGCTTGTCAGTCAGCTTTGATAGCAAGAGGCACTTGGATTAGTGGAGGTCAGAGGATCTCAGATGTACTCCATCTATTTGCAAAAAAAGTTAAAAAAATACTGTAAGGGCCTTTAGTTTTGGGGAAACAAGTTGTTCACTGTCCAAGATTAAAGTGGTAAAGTGTGCATTTCAGTTTTTGTGAATTTGTTAATTGTTGTAATTAAGTGTTTAATCAAGCTTCAAATTTAGCTACTCCGAGAGTTGAGAGTCAAGAGAAAGAGCACCAATCAACATTGGTCAAATGAAGACCTTGAATCTGAAAGGCATTTTGTTAAGCTAGCGTGTCATTACCATATATTTCCAATCCTTATCTCGTATAAGTAAGTGATATATCTGATTATCTCGTATAAGTAAGTGATATAAGTAAGTGCAATCGACCATGAATCATCCAACCTTGCCAAGGTGCCTCTTGGTCCAAAGGGGGAGGGGGCTGTATGGCTCATAAAGAGGTTGAGATGGAGTCCCACATATTACGATAGCCTTGAGGAGCACGAAAGTAGCATTAAATTGATCGGAAAGATATAACAACCCTACTTAAAGGCAGAAGAGCATCAGTAACAGTGACCAATCCTAGGTGCACTATCCGATTCAATATCGGTCTTTGTTCCTATTTGCCTTGCCAGGTGAGAAGCTTCGAAATAGCTAGCACTTAAGCTCTTAGGGAGCTTGCCGTCTCTCGATTTGGAGATGGGTGGCAAGAAGATTCAACAAGGACTGATTTTCAAGAGTGAACCAAATGATTCAAAATCATGAAAGACTTGAGATGAAGAGGCTGTTCAACATTAATCACATTCCACCATGAAGCGAAAATACTGGTGTTCCCATGCTTAATACCTTGAGTCTCAAAGAAGAACATGGCAATCAAAGACTAGCTTTGCCTATCCTCACACAAAGCGTGGAACAGTGACCAACAGAGATCAATCATATGTGTCTCCAAATCGAGAATAGTTCAACCACCCATTCTTTTGCAAGTGCAAACATGGTGCCTGAATATCTAGGATATACCCATCCGTGTAGAGTCGTTTTTCCAAAGTAAGAACTTGATGGGTTCAATAATTTCCTGTAAATTAGACTTTGGCCAAGGGAGCAAGGGGAGGTGATATGAAACCATTGGTACCATGATTGTTGGTGCTGTTTTCATTCTTACATGGAAAGGCCAAACTTGTGATTTCCAATACACCAACTTATCCATAATGCTCGAGGATATCTGATCCATTAGCTATTTACATGAAACTTGCACCCTCAAAGGATAGGCTAGATGCTTGAAAACGACCCTTTAAGCACAACCTTGCTTTGACAGCTCAAGGCCTGAAGATCGCTCTTAGTTCCCAAGAAAGACCATCTTAAGTGGTCAAAGGCTTTTTTGAAGTCCAACTGAACCATCAGCCTTTTGTGCTTTGTGTAGCGAGCATAATCTATCCCCATTTGGACATTCAAGATGTTGTGTAGAATATTCCTCCCTTTGATGAATCCATACTGTGCAGGGCGAATAAGGTCCGGAAGTTATTCATGCAATCTATTAGCTAAGACTTTGGTAAAAATCTTGTACACAGAGCCTGCCAAGGAAATTGGTTGCCAATGCTTCAAGGTTGAGGGGGACAGCACTTTGGAGTTTAATGACACCCTCCTTCCAAGAGTCTGGCATGTTTCTAGTCATCTGAACCTGCTCGCATAACATTGTCAAAGGTGCAGGCAATTGAGTTGCATAGGTCTCAAAGAACTCATTAGTGATACCATCCCACCCCAGGCTCTTGTCTTTAGGCAAATGCAAAAGAACTTCCATCACCTCATCTTGTGTTATGTCCATAGCCAAACTATCAGCAACACCTGGTGAGACATAATCTTTAACCAAGTCACAAAATAATTAGCGAGTTACACTGACTGGATAAGAAACAAAGAATTACGATCAAAGGAAGTCCATGAAATAGGTCTTGCAAATTTGCACAATTGCTTGAGGATCTTTGTGACTATGCCACCTTCAGAATTGCCTAGGTGGACTGCATTTTTCCTCGCAAAGAAAGCGTGTAGACCCCGATAAAATTTACGTGACTGACAATTATTGTCCTGCAATCCCTTTGATAACGCAACAAGTTTAGTTTGCTCATATGACTTCTTTTGAAAAATATCAATGACTTGTGTGAATCTTGTAGAGATAGAAAGCAAAAGGGGATCTTAAAGCAAATCCATCAAAACGGAGTGTGCCAAAGCTTATAACTTTTGCCTATAAAGGGTAACATGATGTATTCCCTACTGTCTAGCAACCATCTGGACATTGCATATCATTTGATCAAAAGAAGCTACCCTTTGAGACGGAAGATCCAATGAAAATTGATGTAGCAATTATTGGGATAAACAACATGCTTATGCATCTCAAGCACCACAGGGAAGTGATTGAGAGAACATAGCTCTACAAAACCTTGATTTCCAAAACCTCTAGTAAGAAGGAATCATCATGCATAATGTAGAGCCTAGGTTTCCAACTTTTGCACCGAATGGTAGGTGTAACCGTGGTCTAGAGAAGATCACCAAGACCAGAGATCTTGTTTAAACACAGCTGAAGCAAAGGCGTTCCAATGTTGGCATTCAAGGCTATTCATGAGTCCATGTTTGGAAGCCCAATGAGATGGATCGATACACATATTAAAATCACCCATGATAAGTCGGAGTCTTCCAAGGGAAAGACGTGCTCCCAACTGGTGCCATAACTCGCAAAAACATTTCTTTGCCTTTGCAAGTGTTTGTGACATATTTCATGCAGAGATTTTGTGAAATTTTGGGGCTTTTGCAATCAGCTCAGTGACTCGCAAATGTACATTTGTGACAGTCTGAAATAGATTGATTTCGTGTATTTTGGGACAAGAAATTTTGAGGCTTTGCATTTTCATTGTTGCTAAGCATTTATTGCGCCTTGGACAGTGTGCATTTTAGACAGTTTTGATAGTGTGCATGAATTTGCTAATTATAGCAAAGTACTTGTTGTAATTTCTGGAAATTCTGAGATTTCCTGGTTGGTCCAGCTTGAGACATTACTCTTTTGCTCTCTAAGCAGCATCATTTATCATAGCAAATTAGGGAGGTGATGTATTTATCACAGTAACAACTATTCCCTTTGGTCCTTCATGATGAAGAATGTGCTGATTGCAAAGAATCTTTGGAATTATGTCAGCGGTGAAAAAATTAGGCCCGGAGTTGTGGCTCTTGCTACTTCTCCTCCAGGACAACGTGGAGAACGGGCAACTCAGCCTATTCAGCCCGCTCCAGCTCAGCCACTTCCCCAAAGATCAGCAACACAAAAGGCATGGGATACACGGGATGCAGAGGCTTTGTCATTGATTGCATTGGCAGTTCAGCGGTCTATTATCCCTCACATTTGGTCTGCAACTTCTTCATGAGAAACCCGGTTGACCTTAGAGTAGATGTTTGTTAGAAAGAATGAGATGTGCATCTCTTTCTTGAAGAAAGAGCTTGAGACAGTAAAGATGGATGAGAGTGATTCTATGCAAGATTATCTAAATAAAATTCAAGACTTGCGTGAGCAGCTTATGAATGTAGATGAATATTACTCATATGTGCAGTTGATATCTACTACCTTGAATTCATTGTGGCCCTCATACTTGGCCTTTCATACGGCCTTGAACCACACCATGAGGATTGCTCCACATCCACTTACTTTCCTTTAGCTGGTCAGTTTGCTCTTAGAGGAGGAGCAGACAAGAAAGAATAGTGGTGTGGATGTTATAGTCTCTGAGCAGGCTTTTATGGCAAGGCAGAAGGGCAAGGGCAGCCAAGCAAAGAATGCTCTGCAAAGCTCTAGGCCTTCAGGCACTTCACAGGGCAATAAGAAACAAGGAGGCATGCAAGCCAAGAAGGGCAAGTGTCACTATTGCAAGAAGCTAGGACACTTCATCATTGAGTGTAGAAAGCACATAGCCAAGGAGGAGGAGTTAGGGATGTTTGTTTTTGATACACCTTCTACTGCTACTGAGTCCATGTCCTTTGTTGCACACAGGGACTTGTTTTTACACATGCAGTTATGACTCTTCTTGGGCTGATAGAGCATTAAGCTCTACTAAGGATGCAAGCATATGGTTTTTTGACAATGGTGCTTCTGGGCACATCACATCTCGCAGAGATTTGTTTGCTTCTGTTATTACAGACCTGGTTGGCAAGTCTATACAATGTGCCAACAATGTATCATACCTTGTTAGAGGTATTGGGGAGATTATGTTGACAACCATTGATGGCACTATTCTTTGCTTGCAGGATGTCTTATTTGTGCCAGGTATAAAGAAGAATTTGTTATCTATTTCTTCTTTGGCAAGATGTAGTTTGCAAGTCACCTTTGATGATGACAGATGCATGGTGAGAGATAAGGAATACATTACTTTGGTTTTGACTGGCACCCTATGTCATGGGTTATATGAGTTGGACACTTTTTCAGTTGATCAGTCCATCTATCTAGCGTCCACTCTTTCTCCTGCTATGTCACAGGCGGAGTTATGGCATGCTCGCATGGGGCATATACACTATAGTAGCTTGATGCTTATGCAGCGTACACATATGCTTAATGGTTTATCTCTCTTAGAGAGACCTCCTGACTACTTATGCGAGGGATAAATTTTGGAAAAAATGCATCGTTTTTTATTCCCCCATGATGTTTCTTTTAGAGCAATTGCCAAGTTACAGATTGTGCACTCAGATGTATGTGGTCCTATGTAGACAAAGTCATTGGGTTGTTGCCACTATTTTGTCACTTTCATTGATGACTTTACTCGTTTCTGTTGTGTCCACTCTTTGGTTAAAAAGTCAGATGTGTATGATGCATTTTTGGCTATTGTAGCACTTGTTGAAAATCAATCTAGCTGTAGGGGAAAGACTCTCCGTTCGGACCGAGGGGGGGAATATATGTTCTCTATGCTAAATTCTTTTTGAAGTAGAAATACATTGTTCATCAGTACACTACTGCTTATACTCCACAATAGAATGGGGTTGCAGATAGGAAGAATTGGTCACTCATGGAGATGGCCAGATGTATGCTGAAGGTAAAGAGCTTGCCACACAATTTTTGGATGGAAGCATTTATGTGTGCTTGCCATGTCTTGAATAGGTGCCCCACCAAGGCATTGAAGAATGTCACGCCTTTTGAGACTTGGAATAGCCAAAAACCTTTTGTTGGGCATTTTCGTATTTTTGGGTGTCTTGTATATACACACATTCCCAAGGTACTCGGGAAGAAGTTGGATAACAAGGCTGTTAAATGCATTTTTGTGGGGTATAGCAGTGAGAGCAATATATAGATTATATGATCCTGTCTCTAAAAAGGTATTTGTCAGTAGGGATGTGGTTTCCGATGAAAAATCAGAATTATCCCTTATTGGTTTTGACACACATCAGGCTACCAATGATGTATTTGAAGGGCTATTGCCCATTTCTTTCGGTGATACAGCTGAAGCTTCAGCAAGTGAACGTAACGTTCGGCTAGCTACTCCATTGGATATGCAGAAATTCAGCCCTTGGCTGATCTGAATATTCAACAAGATGTTGAATTTGAAATTCAACAAGAGCTTGTATATAGTCAGGAGGCTAGACAAATGCCTAGATGGTATTTGCAAACTATGAAAGATAGTCATTTGGATGCTTCTATTGCTGGTTGTACTAGAAGGCAAGCTCGTGTTCATGATGGTGCACATACTGTGGAGTTTGTCATGGCAATATATACATTTGATGATGAGGAGTTTAAATGTTTTGAGGATGCACAACATAGTGTGCATTGGATGGCAGCAATGCAAGCTGAGTTTGATTCCATCATAAAGTATCAAACATGGGATTTAGTGTCTTCGCCTATTGGGAAGAAAGCCATTGGTACAAAGTAGGTCTATAAGCTTAAAGGAAATGCAAATGGATCCATTGACAAATATAAGGCGAGGCTTGTGGCCAAGGGCTACGCACAAAAGAAAGGCATTGACTATGAGGAGACATTTGCTCCTACCTCCCGCATGACTATCATTAGGTCTATGGTTGCTTTGGCTGCCCATTATGGATGGACTATGCATCAACTTGACATAAAGATTGCATTTTTACATGGGGAACTTCAAGAAGAAGTGTATATACAGCAGCCCATCGGTTTTGCAGTTAAGGCATCCAAACACTTAGTCTATAAGCTGAAAAAGGCTTTATATGGTTTGAAACAAGCTCCTCAAGCTTGATAGGCAAAGGTTGACGCATTTTTGCTCAGCCAAGGATTCATAAACAACTAATCAGAGTCTACCCTTTACGTATGTAAAGAGTGGGGATCCTTGTTGGTTATATGTCTATATGTTGATGATCTTTTTCTTACACAGATACATGGTGATCAGGTTTTAGCATTCAAACGAAATTTGCAGCAACCTTTTGAGATGTTAGATTTGGGGCCTTTGCACTATTACTAGGGCATTTAGTTTATTCATGATGCTAGAGCACAGCCAAGATACATTGATAAATTTCTTGAGAGGTTTGGCTTATAGGGTTGCAAGCCAGTTTGTACACCAATGGAACCTAAACTGAAGTTGCCACTGCATGATGATAGTGACTTATTTGATATCCATGCATATGCTTCAACAGTTAGATGTCTTATCTACCTATGCAACACAAGGCCGGACATACAGTTTGCAATTTCAGCCCTGAGTAAATATATGCATCAGCCACGCATATCGCATTGGCAAGCTACCAAGCGTGTTTTGGGGACCATTGCATTACATGCTTATAGTGATTATGATTCTCGTCACTCCACTTGTGGTGGGTGTGAACACCCTCTTACAACCCTAAGGTTTAAGGGCATGGACTAGGAACTCATAAAACCCCCTTGGGCCCACAAAAATGTCTTCAACACAATCCTCTTGCACAACACTCATAACCATGAGTGCATAGAAGATATTGTAGGAATTCTAGTAGTAAAACAGAGAATGACCCCCTTTTTCATGTGCAACATGTTGGCAAATCCAAAAGATGCTCCCAATCCAAATGTTGGGAGTTGTCTGATTGCCCTGTTGCTTGAGCATAGGACAAAGTGTGATCCATCTCCGAAGCACAAGGCAATGTTTGTGATTCCCCACAAGACAATGTATTTGGCCCACTCACAGGGGAGGCATAAACAAACTTGGAGTACTTGACAATAGGCTCAATATGTTCAATATCAGACTTTGGAACCATTTCATCCTCATCTGTATCCGGCTCCGTGGCATCTACCATCGCATCACTGACTTCTCTAAGGCTCTCGCCATCGCGTCGTTGCTACCCTCCGTCCCCGTTCGAACTGTTGCCGCACCAGTCCTCCCCTCCCCCTGCCTGCACCAGTCCTCCCCTCCCCCTGCCTGCACCAGTTTCCCCCCTCCCCCCCCCCCCGCCCTGCGCTAGTCATCCTCCCTCCCCCCCTTCGTTCAACAGTCCTCCCTCTCGTTCTGCCCCCTCCCGTTCATCAGTCCCCCTCTACCCTTCGTGTGTGAACACCCTCTTACAACCCTAAGGTTTAAGGGCATGGACTAGGAACTCATAAAACCCCCTTGGGCCCACAAAAATGTCTTCAGCACAATCCTCTTGAACAACACTCATAACCATGAGTGTACAGAAGATATTATAGGAATTCTAGCAGTAAAACAGAGAATGACCCCCTATGTGCAACATGTTGGCAAATCCAAAAGATGTTTCCAATCCAAATCTTGGGAGTCGTCTGATTGCCCTGTTGCTTGAGCATAGGACAAAGTGTGATCCATCTCTGAAGCACAAAGCAATGTTTGTGATTCCCCATAATACAATGTATTTGGCCCACTCATAGAGGAGGTATAAACAAACTTGGAGCACTTGACAATAGGCTCAGTATGTTCAATATCAGACTTCGGAACCATTCCATCCTCATCTGTATCCGGCTCCATGGCATCTACCATCGCATCACTGACTTCTCTAAGGCTCCCGCCATCGTGTCGTTACCGCCCTCCATCCCCATTCGAACTGTCACTGCGCCAGTCCTCCCCTCCCTTTGCATGAGCCAATCCCCCCCCGCCCTGCGCTAGTCATGCTCCCTCCCGTTCGACAACCCTCCCCCCCTTCGTTCGACAGTCCTTCTCCCTCTCGTTCTGCCCCCTCCCGTTCGCCAATCCCCCTCTCACCAATCCTCCCCATTCCCCACCCTGCAACCACCTGCTCGGCCGCTACCTGCCCTGTATCCACCCGCCTGCCCGCCCTGGGCCTGCTTGCACTCCGCTCCTTTTTCCCTCTAGCCGCCTACTGCCCCTGCCCCCCCAAACCTCCAGTTGCTCCCTCCCCCTGCAGCAACTCCCCCTCCCGCCCCCCGCAAGTAGCACAACAATGCTATAGGTAGGTTTTCAGCAGGGGTGCGCAATGGAAACCTCTAGCTAGATGCTGGCGCATTTTGCGAGTGCCCCCCCAGTCAAACACCTTGCGCATCATCCTCTCTAAGGAACAGCTCTTGGCCGTTCAGCCACCACACAGAGCTGGAGTTGTAAGAAACAACGATCTTTGGTCAGGTCATAGGACACTCCCCATCGAGGGCCCAGTTGTGGGATTGGCTCCACTCCACACTGCGCATTGGCACAGCGCAAATCATGGAGGCAGTCCTCATGGGCCAAGGGATTTTCATGGTTTGACTCACCTCTGCGGATACAGCTCGTAAGTTAGTGGAGAGCCCGCTCTATGCCTCTACAAAGGGGGTCATCTACATGGTTCCCTGGTATAGCGGCTTCACAGTGGAGACATTTGCGCTCCACAACAAATTTCTCAGACACTCAATCACCTTACTATTCCCTGGACTGGCGATAGAGTACCGCCAGTAAGTGGAGGACTTTGGACGGCTATTCAGCATAGTTTATCCTATCTCCTTTGCGGATGTAGTGATAGCTGGAGGAGTCCCAAAGATACGAGTGGCCGTGAAAGACACGAACTGTATACCAAAGTTCTTGGAGATCGAGGCAAGAGGTCACTCCTTTAGGTAGCAGGGCATTGTGATTGAGCAACCAAGGCAGTGCCTGTACTGCCACGACTTTGGGCTGGAAGTAGACTGTACGCGCTTCGGAGCCAAGGTGGCTCCGCCGACAGGCTTGCAGGTGGACGCTGATGGCTTCACATGGGTCCAAAGACGACAGAGAGGAAGACGGCAGGGGGGGTTTGCAGCCAGCTTCTCAGATGCAAACTCGACAGCAGGGAGCAGGATAGCTAGCGATACCCCCTCGGCAGAGCACTCCGTAGCTCCCTCCACCTGGCAGGACCACAGTCCCCCACAGCCACTACCCATGCCACAGACTATCTCACCTGAGGTCCCACAGTCCCCATACCCACCCCTCCCCCCAACCTTCCAAGGTCCCCTCCCCCCCCACTGACCTTGGTCCACAGCCCTCCCTTTCTAGAGCTGCCAGCCCGCCCCTCCCCACCACCAAACACCTGCCATATACCTCCGACCATCCCATCACCACTCGATCCTCTTTCCCCCCCACCACCTCCCTTGCCGAAAACCCCCCTTGATCCGTACCCAGTTCAGGTGATCCCCCCTAGACCCACCCCCCTTCCTCCCACAAGAGGTGACGAGCCATGTTCGCCTACATCCTCCTCGCACCAGCAGTTTTTCCCCTCCCATACTGCCACCAGCTCATCTGCCCTTGCCGCCCGTTACACCTTCCCGAGACAGGCACAATCGTTGCCGCAGGAGTTCTTCCGGAGTGGCCCATGGTCCTACCTAGGAGTTGCGGAGCACAGAGTGTTCCCACTACCTCTAGAGGTGGGGATCTTCATGGTTTGCAAGTCAAGGAGGGACAAGGTCCATCTACTTGCACCACCGGATGGACCAAAGTATGCTTTTTTTCTTCAGTCCTCTCACTCAAGGGATTGGACATCGACACAGATAGAGGAGTTGAAGAGTGAAGTGGCAAACCACATCTCCTAGTGGATGGGAGAAGAACTAGCACTGTTTGCACAGTAGTGGCCTGGTTGCATGATGGACATTAAGTGGTGGGCTGGTACTGAGGTCCCACACTTGAGCATGATCTTCCGAGCCCCTCCATAGTGGCATGCTCCGAAGGATGTGACTGAGTGGCCCCTGGCACAAGCGGCCCGTTTCTACCAGTGCATAGTCACGACTCTCAGTATGGCTAATAGATGGTTTGATAGTACCACCTAGAGCATCTATCACCCCTATGGTCCGACCAAGGACCACCGTGGGGGACTGGAGTTCACCGTCCAGACCTACGGCAAAGCGTACTTGCATGCCCCATTGTTTTTCCTCTTTATCAGCAACCTCCACACCGAACAGATGCCTGTTCAGTCAGTCGTAGGTTTCCTCATGAGCTTACACCTTGCATCTTGGAATGTGAATAGCCTCCACTATAGTGGGGCACGTGGTTTCAGGAAGTTGATTGTTCGTCAGGAGCTGCAGCCTGCCCTTGCCAGACAGATTGACATCTTACTTCTACAGGAGCACAAACTCACTCCCACCCAAGCACAGTGGGTAGGGAAGAGACTCCCGAGCAGCTCGCATACTTACTTGGAGCACGCTATAGGTGCCCACGGCAGGAGTGGAGGCATATGCACTTGTATTAACCCGAGTCTCACCGCCTGTGTACAAGACCATGGGACGATAGTGGCAGGGAGGGTTCTATGGATCAGATTGGATTTTGGGGACTCGTGCCTTGGAGTCCTCAATGTCTATGCCCCTACAGAGGTTAGGACACGCAACAGGTTCTGGGTGGAGATCGCGGAGAGACTCCCAGAGGTGGACTCCTGGATCGTTGGAGGAGGCTTCAACAACCTGGAGGCTTTGGAGGACCAGCAGGGCAGAGGTAGAAACTACCAGCCAGAGAGGAGCAGGAGGCATGGGAGGTCTTTCTACTGGCAGTAGAAACATGCGATGCTTGGAGAGACCTTGCCTTCTAGAGGAGGGAGAGGTCGCTGGACTTCTCTTGGGGATACAGATGGCTAGGTGGAGTCCTGCTGGAGCGGTTGGACAGGTTTTATGTGGGAGAGGGGGGAGGCTCTCATGGAGGCCAAATTGGATAATTGGTGGGCACCATGTTGTTCGATCATTGCCCGGTTCTCCTAACACTAGACCCCCCCCCTCTCCCAGCATCTGTCCTAGAGAAACGATCTTGTCGGATCCCTAACTCGATCTATAGGAGGGAGGACGTGACGGGACAAATAGAGCAAATTTGGACCAAGAAATGGGGCAGGAGGGACCGGATCACAGAGAAGGTTGCAGAGATCCTGGCCGAATCGAGCAGAATCTGCCAAGAGGCAGCCATACAGGCCAGGCAGCAGAGCTAGGAGGAGAGAGCACTCCAACGGGACCTTGCAGCCACGTAGAGATTGTTACAGGAGGCACCAGGGGATCCCACCCTTCACGCACAAGAGGTGCGCACGCGAGCAGCCATTGCTGGCCTAGAGGACAGGCACTCAGAGTTCTCTTTCCGCACCTCAGCAGCTTTCTGGGCATGGAAGGGGGACACGATGTGCAATGAGTTTTTCCAGGCGCACCAGCCTCGCACCTCATGAGAGTAGATACACAGCCTTTGAGATCAGTATGGGAGGATGCGTTCTAGCCTAGACGAGGTGATGGAGATTGCCACCGACTGCTACAGACGCCTTTTCCTACATGAGACAGCCTCAACTAGAGGACAACGATGTAGACAACAGGTTTGGGATAACATCCCATCCCTCATCATAGAGGAGATAGGACGCTCCCTCCTAGCCCCATTCATAGAGAAGGAAATAGAGGAGGCTTTCCATACACAGGACGTGTAGAAATGCCTAGGAGAGAATGACCTCTCTAAGGCCTTTTTCACTACCTATTGGGAAGTGGTGAAGGACCCCCTACTGATGGCCTTCCAAGAGATTTTCACTTCAGGACAAATGCCATGGAGCCTTTCGGCAGGTCTTATCAGTCTTCTCCCCAAAGGGGGAGACCGGTTGGAGCTTTCTCAATAGAGACCGATCACCTTATTGTCAGTGGCTTATAAGGCACTGGCAAAGATGATTGGTAAGCGACTATGCCTCGTGCTTCCAGACATCATCCACGACACACAGACAGGCTTTGTCGAGGATAAGAGCATCCTAGACAATATATTCACCTTCTTTGAGGCAACAGAGTGGTCTCAACACAGTGGGTAGAGACTGACCGTACTACTCTTGGCATTCGAGAAAGCTTATGACAGGGTGGATTGGGATTTCCTAGAGGGCACCATGGTGAGGTCGGGTTTCCCCCAGGCTTTTGCGGGGTCTCCACACTTTATAGATTGGCCACCAGCAGGGTTATCATAGGTGGTAGGCGAGGGGAGGAGTTTCGGCTGGAGAGATCGGTCCGGCAGGGCTGCCCCCTGGCCCTATACCTGTTCCTACTCTTTGCAGAGGCGATGTTTCACTTCTTCAGGTCACGTGTAAGCAGATTACGCGGCCTCCGACTTCCAGCGAGAGAGGAGACTGAGTTGCTAGACTCCGAGTATGCAAAGGATACAGCACTCTACATTGAGGACGATGAGTTGATGCTGGAGAGAGTGAGGCTGGCTCTTGAGACGTTTTGTTCTACAGCGGGAGCGAAAATCAACTGACAAAAGTCAGTTGGTTTCCTCACAGACCCGAACTCTAGTACGGAGTGGGGCATCCACGTGGGATTTAGATGGGTGGGTAGAGGGCAAACTGTCCGGTACCTAGGGTTCCAGGTGGGACTCAACATCACTCCCGCCCAGCAGTTTCTTCCAGTCCTCAACTCTATTTGGAGGAAGCTGACCTACTGGAGCACGATCGCCTCTCACTAGCCGATCAAGCCTTGGTGGTTAACCAGGTCCTCCTACCGACGGCCTGGTACATCGCCTCATATTGGTGCTTCTCCTCATCCTGTGTAGTGCAGCTTCGCCACCTAGTGTGGAACTTTCTTTGGTCCAGGTTAGATGGCTCTACGAATTCCAGAGCCAAGGTGGCGTCGTGGGCGACCATCATACGGCATCGATCAAAGGGAGGGCTTGGGATCATAGACCCAAATGATCAAAGTATAGCCCTTCTGGGCTAGCTAGTTGTCCGCGGCCTCACACCGAGAGGGAAGACCTAGAAGGTCCTATTGCAGGAGGGTCTTCAGAATTGTAGGCCGAGGCTTGGCGGTAAGTGGAGGCCGTCCTTGAGATGGATCTTCACGTCAGCCCAGATCGCCCCCCCCCCCCCCCCCCAGATCACCTTTCCTACGCAGCTTGCTCCGTGTGTGGCAGGGCCCCTCTATAAGACCCTAATCCAGAGCTCCCTAGGCTGCCAGGTAGAGATAGACCATCGGCTGGTGATCTGGAACCCTCAGGTCAAGGATCAGGAAGGGGCGCAAATTGGCGAGCGCCCCTATATCCAATGGGCTAGTTGGGAGGCTAGACCGGCTCGTACCATCAGGACATGGCGGGAGCTGTATAGGATGGTGGACGAGGAGGTGTTGCAGCGAGTATCAGGCTGCCAGAGAGTTGAGGAGAAGGGAGATAGATGCAACTATACCTCAGGAGTGGCTTGCTCCCCCGATACGAAAGCTGATAGAGCCCGGAGAGGTATGGGCTGCTAGGTTCTCACCAGCAGGTATCCCCCTACAAGTGGCAGGTAGAGTGGGCAGCGCTCCACCTGGGACCTTCTTCACTGTACAGGAGGGGGGGCGTTTGGCTCTTGACAGAGGGCAGCAGGATGAGGAGATAGTTATCCTTTCATGGAAGAGGATCCGGGTGATTGGCCTCTAGGGGAAGACATGGCAGCTAGACCCTTTTGTCTTTTGGCAGGAGCTCCTCTGGATCTGGGAGGGCATGCCACTTGATGAGCTAAAGTGGGATTTGGGAGAGTGGCTATGGCCGGCCAACCACTGTGGTCGCCAAGAAGCCACCGATGTTCCTGGAGTACACTGCTAGGATTGGCAGACACATACTAATGCAGTGGATATGGATTGGGCGCCGTCACATAGTAGGCACTGGACGGAGCACAGCATCACGGAGCCTTTCCGGCGGACCTTCCGGCCCCACCTATGAGATAGTTGGAGGCCAAGGAGGATATCGTATTTTCTATGGCTAGTGGCACATGGGGGTTTGGCGGTGGGATGTTGGCTTGCCTAAATGCAGAAGGAGGGAGGTTGTAAGCACTGTACACAATAGCCTTTGGAAACCCCAAAGCACTGCCTTTGGGCATGTGAGGCGGTGCAACTTGTGTGGAGAGGTGCATGCCGCATCCTTTGTCGTATAGCACTCAGCCTTGGATGTAGCTCATAGGGAGCTTTCTGCTGGCAAGCGATCAGTCAGGGCCGTCACCTTCTGTATGAGGCTGGGATGCAGGACACGATATTCATTATTGAAGCAGGTTCGTGCACAGTGGTCAATTTAGAGGCTCTACCCATTCTCTAGGTTCTAGAGCCCGCAGCAGATCGCTCTGAGGTATGGGAGAACATAGGGAGTCTTATTGGTTGGCATATCTAGAAGGCGCAGTGTTAGGAGGCTTTTGGCGGAGAGAGACTTTCAGCACAGGCGACCTTAGCAAAGCTCTAGACCTCCATCATCCACTTCCTTCGCGGCTGATGGGATTAGGTGCAGAGCGAGTCCAGTGCTCGTTAGGAGCTCCGATGTCATTTCATATGCACTTGGGGTGGCCAGGACCTGTTTTTTCGTGATGCAGGCAGGCAGCCCTAGGTGGCGATACAACCCCCCGTCCATGGCTTCTTGCCCCCTTCCCCCCCAGACCGCCTTGAGAGGCTTGTATACATGATGTACTTGTGACTTTCATCAGCTCCAGCTAGTCTGTTGAGCATGAGCAGTCCGTTGTAATCAGTTTTTTGAGTAATGTAATCAACCACATTTGCCAAAACAAATCTACCATCGCATCACTGAAAGCCATATTCAGCTCAGCCATACGGGAGCAGACTTCCCATTCTCAGTCCTGGCTGAGTTTACACAGGTCTCACAGCTGCCTGAGAGTCTAGGCCTGTTTAGGGTTCGATGCACAACTGAATAGTGCTGTGCCTGTCAGCTCACAGGTCTGTCTGAGTGACCAGGACTGTTTAGGTTGGCATCTGAGTTCCTCAGGCCTGTGTAGGGCCACACAGATCAGGTTGTCACTGCAGCAGGTGCAGGTTACATCAGCCAGATTGTCAGTCTCTCTATGGGCAGTTATAGGTTATCAGATCAAGTCCTCAATCGAGTGCAACAGGTCATCAATTTCTCTCTGTGGCAGGTAGAGGTCATCAAATCAGGTCATCTTAAGAGCCTCTCTCTCTCTCTCTCTCTCTCTCTCTCTCTCTCCCCACCATGGAGCTTCATCCACCTTAGCTTCTCTCACGTTAATCCACAGCTCTACAGATTGATGAAGGTATCTTGTTGTGGTTGGTGCCCATGGGGGCCATGTGATTAGCAGTTGGCTAGCGTAAATGCATCATGATAGGATTTCTTAGTGCTGTCCCATGACAGTTCTGGAAGAATTTGAAGCACTGTCTCTGGACATGCATCGGGACCCACTAGGTCTGGAGAAGAACTTGTAGCATTCTTTACCAAATGGGGTCAAGCTTGGGGTGCATATTTGCAGGGCCTTCCTTCTGTTGGCAACCAATTAGCTTGGGGTGGCAGTTGATGAGGCAAAGGTGCATGCTATGGTGTTTCTTGATTGAGGCTTGTGCCTTTGCGTTTGGTTGGGAATCTCTGCCCAACCAGCAAGTTTGGAGCCCTCAGTGTCATGATTAGAGGTGGGAGCTCATTGGAATTTGGGAACCTCGCATCTAGACCACCCTAAGATGCTTTCTACATGTGTCCGGTATCGCTCAACAGCATATACTTCCCCCATTCCATCTAGACCGCCCTAAGAGGCTTTCCATATGAATGACATGTTGCTCAATAGCAGATACCTCCCACCTTGGCTCCTTCCCCCAATCCCACCTGGACCACCTTAAGAGGCTTTCTGTATGTATGGTGGTGTTCCCTCATGCTGTTCGGCCCATGAACTTTCATGTTGGATAGGACACTAAGGGCTCTGACTGGGATTCTGTTGCTGTAGTTGGATGGTTGGATTAAGATAGCAGCAATGGCAACAAAGTCTGTAAAGCACTTTGGATTGTTTGAACATCAAACTGAAAGCAAGCTCTAGTGAATTTATACTTTCCTCTTTTGGCAGAAAGGATTCTTCTGTTAGTTGAGTTTGGACAGCACTGATGATAGGTACAAGGATGTATGGTTAAATCTAGGCCATTGGTGTGCAAACCAAAAACCTGTGAAACTGATTTAGGTTAGTGTCGCATGATATACAAGCAAAGCCATACTTTGTGTTATTGTATATCCTTGGCTTCTAAACACATTTTTGTGTCCTGAAGGAACAAAAAAGTAATGCTTTTCACTTGTTCAAATACTCTTGAAAAAAGAAAGATTATGCATGCTGCTAAGCAGTTTGCTAAAGATTTTGTGAAAATTTACATAATAAACGTTTTGCACTGATTGGATGCTTTTCAAAAAAGAAAGAATATGCATGCTGCTAAGCAGTTTGCTCACGATTTTGTAGCAATTTATATAACAAATATTTTTTTACTTAATTGGAATGTGCAGGCCAACAAGGGATAGGACTCAGCAAAAATAAAACGAAAATGAGACAGGGAGAGAGAGCCAAAATGGAGGAAGGAAAGCCCTGGGAGCATATAGATCATATTGTTATGAACTTGCCAGCTTCAGCGTTGGAGTTTCTGGGTATGCATCATAATGTATCTTGTTAAGGTTTTGTAATCTTACTTAATCATTACAGCTAGTGTCATTTCTGACAAAGCAATAGTTACTGAATTCAGTTTACTTGCTTGCTGTTTTGAATGTCTATAACTTGGATCTTAGTCCATACAGTGCGTAGTTAGAACTTGTATTAAGCAATTTGAAATGCTTCCATGCAACTCATGAACTGAATTTGTAGTGAATGGAATCATTAACTATATCTAACCCTCTTGATGCTATGAGCCTCATTTGAATGTTTGGATGAGATGATACCTGGCAAGCAGGAAGGTTGATACGAATTGCTAATGCAGGATCACTCAGCAAAACTGGGTAGGAAGTAGTTACATGTTAACCACACTGAAGAATATATTGAACAATTACATATCAAGAGATTTAAAGTTATGATTTTGAGGTGCGTCATAGAAGAAATCTATGGTATTTGTAGGGGCAGAAACATGAGGTTAGGAGGGTACTAGCTGAAATCAGGTTGGCTTGAAGTTAGAAGAATTCCATAAAAGAGAAACACAACTTTCATAGATTGCTGCTATGCAGCTGATTAACCTGACTGATATGTAACTAATGTGGACACCACACAACTTATAGAGCCTGCCAGAGAAAATTTTTCATCAAACCCGACAATTCACATGGTTATATGTCAAATTATAGAGAGGTAAGATGTCCAAAGTCCACTAAGGAAAAATATGCGTAGGGGCTTCATTCTGTCCAGGAAATTCTGTCCATTGGTCATAGGCCTTCTGAAATTCAACAAGTCATCAAGGTGTGTCGATTTTTCTGCCTCAAATTGGGAAATGATTGTCAAAAAGTTTCCTATATTGAACAAAATCAATTTTGGTGTCAGAAATGATATCTAGCATAAGAGATAGAGTCTCCTATTTTTCAATTTTGCAAGGGCCTTATGAGTCGTAGGCATTGGATAGTCTTCCAAGAGGACATATTAATGTCAGTAGGCTTTCTATACGTTATTCCTTTAGGAGTTGTTCAGCCTTTGTTCCATTGCAGCCTCAAATACCTTCTTCGGCACCATTAGCAGTCCTTCCTTTGTCATCAGACACTTTGGAGGCCGTGATCCATGAGTTTTCAGATTCCTTATCTCTATCTAAGGGGGATCTTCTTCCTCCAATTTTAGAAGGGGCTATGACTCATCGTGTGGTCCTTTGCACACCTTGGAATGCCTTTGCATTCTTCATCTTCCCTTTGACGGGGTGATTGACATTGATCTACCATCTCACCTATTGATAGCCAAGATGTACAAGCTCTACTCGGGGCCTTGGATGCTTCAACTATGGCTTGATCGCTATGTTTTCACATTCTTATGAGCATGGAGACATGAAGCTAGTTGCTTCTCTCCCGAGTTTGAGTTTCAAGGCCATTTGCACACCCTATCTACTGTTCTTCCTTATAAGTGTCCTTTTAGGTGGAATACTTGGATCAAAAGGTGGAAAATATCTCTTTCACTCCTAGGGTATCTTTTTGGGCTTGAGAGGGGGTGTTGAGATGCCAAAGTCATTAAGCTCATTGTATTTCATTAATTCCTATTTTGGTTTCCATTTATAGCCCCAAAAGGCTTTATTTGTATCATTCACTGGTGTGTGGGTGCCATTGGGAGTCAAGGGGCTACCCTAGATAGTTCAGTGACTCATGTGCCTATAAATAAGGCATGGGCATTCATTCATCTTCACACTTACTCTCTTACTTTCATTCGTCATCCATCTTCACTCCACGCTTGCTCTTTGACTTTCATTCTTCATTAGTTCCTCCTCCTTTCCTCAGCACTCTCTAATGTGCATTTGCTGGTTTCCCTTCTCCATGGACTGGTATAGTAGATCACCTTAATCATTATTCTAAGTTTCTAGCTCTTGTTGTCACCATAGCACCTAGGCGACAGTTCCCAGCCATTAGCCACTTTATGGAGGCTGTGTTTGCAACGGATTCAGGCTGTCTACAACAAGTTACACCCTCTTTATCAACCCTACATTAGATACCTGCATTTTTTAATTTTCTTCACTCCTAAAGGATTGCCTAGTATTCGTTTGTCTGCAACCAATCACATAGAGAGATCTTCAGCAACATTCTTGTGGTTTCTTCTCCAATTGGTTGCCCAGCAGTTGTCTTGATAGCAACCATCATGCCAAAAGAGATTTCAGTATATCCTTCATCTTCCAGTGTCTACTTCGACATAACATTGCCCATAGGATAGTGTTTTGCTCCCTCCATAGAGCAGCTCCTTGTCATTGACACTTTTGCCCAATAGATTGCATTTTGATCCCTTCATAGTGTAGATTCCTTCTTGATGTTGTTGCTTGAGAGAATGTAGTTATCTTTGAGCTGTGCTCTATTGTATCAATATGATTCATTTAACATGATTCAATGTTCATCATTATTTATCTTCTTCTTTAGTGTTTCTAAGTTTCTTTCTCTGAGTGTTTGTTGTACAATGTGTTTCTCCTTGCAAACCCTACCATTTCTTCACATGGTGTTAGAGCATACCATTCCATCTCTCAATAGATAGTTGCTACATGATCAATAAACATAGGAGATTCTAATTGTTGAAGTAAAAATTTATTCTAGGGAAATTCAAATAGAGAGCGTAATGTACCCAATTTTCATGCATTAGAATACTCTTATATTTTAACCTTTGACCATGTCTCAATAGTGAGGATAAAAGTCTACATTAATGAGGTGTTGTACGCCGAGTCACAAGTGGAAGGAACTTGGAAAGTCCACTCAAAACAAATTTATAAAAACTATATTTGTAGTGTAGAACAATAATGACTAAACTAGCTTGATGGATAGTCACTTGGCAGCTACGCACACTTTGGTGACGACACTATCCGGATGGGTGACCTCCCGAGAAGTTTTTCCCATAAGCAAACAGTTGCACCTTGCATGTAGCCAATGGTGCTAATGAAGCATTTGTAGCCTTGTTGTCAAGTATGCCAAGGTTTATGCCTTGGCCGCTACCTGTTGTCACGAGTGCGTGC
Organism: Lygodium microphyllum; assembly: GCF_053477565.2. Lineage (NCBI taxonomy): Eukaryota > Viridiplantae > Streptophyta > Polypodiopsida > Schizaeales > Lygodiaceae > Lygodium > Lygodium microphyllum. The sequence continues at coordinate 26,012,430 of NC_141161.1, read as the reverse complement.
TTGCTATGTAGGTGATTCCGATTGGTTATTCCTATCTCTTTTCTGGTGAGATTTTCTTTTTTCTTTTTGCTTTTTCACTTTTCTTTCATGCTAAATAAGGCAGCTCCATGCTTATTAACTTAGTGTCTTGAAAACAAATCCCTCCTGACATTATCAATGACGTAAACCATAAACACTAAATGTGACACTACCTATCCTCCCCTCCCCCCCTCTAGAAACCATATTAGAAGGGATAGGGGCCACTTTAAGACCTTATCTCTTACAGCGTGCCAATTCTTGTTAAACCTTACCACCCTTGCTCTCACTTCTCCCTATTCCCTCAACCCCCTCTCTTTGAGGAGTCCTACTGCTCACGTGCTTCAAAATGATGGCCCCAAAGAGGAGTGCAGCATAGCAAAGTAAGTCCCAGCCACAACAAGAGTGGAACAAGTGGCCACAACAAAGCAAGCAATTGCGATGACAAAACCAGCCCCTTTTCCACCTCCACTACGGTTTATTAGGTGACTTTAGATATGTGTTCATTAGAACTCTTCTCCTTCTCAAAAAACTATGGGATTGAATCTACTATCTTACTCATCGATTCCTTAGCTTTTTTAAGAAAAACAGTGTGTACTTTTGCAATTGGTGGGTATGAAACATTGTTTACTTTGTTGCTTTGATTTTATAGATGCAATTAATAAAAGCTTTGTTTGCAAAAGATTGTATTCTTTGTTTGGTAATATCTATTTTATGGTTGTGCTTGTGAAATAATCAGAAAGCTAATGATGGATTGAGAGCGGATGTGGCTATCCTTAGATACATTGTGTTGAGTTTCACCACTAGGAACTAGTTCCATTATGGGTGGATGAGAGGTCCCTTCACACGGTGCAACTTATTGCCCAAGATCGTGATAACTAGTAGGGCTCTAGGGAGACTTTCACAAGTCCAAGATGGGATCAATGACTTGCAAGTGTGGATGTGTTTTGAAATGTCCTTACACTAGTTACGGGATATGGTAAAGACCGAGTACCGATAGTTCCAATCTAGAGCAATTGACTCGGTCTATCCAGGGTAACACTCAGTACCGATAGTTCCAACCCAAAGCGGTTTGCTCGATATCGGATAGACTACCCAGAGTGTTTTTTCTTGGCTTGGTACAATGGAGTTTTGTCTAGAGTCAGTTTTTATTCACTTGTTTGAAATAAATGATTGCTTTCACTTGTTCTTGTATATGCAATCTAAAGACGTATCATGAATTTGTACCAAAGAATTAATTAAGGAAGTTGATTTTGAATGTCCAAAGTGTGCTAGGACCTAATTAGAAAACTAAATATGTTTTGTGTGTGTCGGAAGTGGGGGGGATGACTTCCTTGCCGATGGGAGTTGTCTTATGGTTGGGAGGACTCAATTAGTTGAGTGGCTTCTCAATAGCTAGGTTTAGAGCTAAATGTTAACTTCCTTAGGGTCCAAGTCTTAGAACCCAACACAACACCGTTTTTAGGGGGACGTGTGTGAAACTACCTTATGCACAAAGGAGTCGATGTTCCTCTCCCCTTTTTTCTCACTCTTATTGAACCAAGTGTAGTGCTTGCCTGCTTCGAGTTTTGATTGATCACACAAGTAGCTTTCTTAGCTTGATATTAGAATGTTGTTTGCAATTCTAGTTGAGTCATTGGAAACCTTAGGTTGATCCTTGTGGATCAAGTTGGATGCTCCCCTATGAGGTAGACACGAAACCAACCTAACCATCTAAGCTCGTGTATTCGATGGGATCCAGATGGTGACGCTTAAGACGAGCAGTTGGGTGACTACCCAATGGTACTCCCTAGGTTTCCTAGGTGGGTACGTCTCAAAGGGGTTATAGACTCTTTCGAGGATTTGGACAAAGATAATCCATACTCTTCATGGGAGGCATAATTGCATGGAAGCACATTTCCCATGGTAGTAAACTTATGAAATGGGTAAGAAACGTTTCCTACCTTTAAAGGCATTTCTTTTTTTTTTTTAAATTGAAGTCAAATGTTTGAAAAGTGACGTTTTTGCCCCTAAATACATGACCTATCATGAAAGTGAAGTTTTCTCTCCTAAAAGTAACTAAAAATGATGTTTTTTTCTCTTGCAAGCATATTTTGAGATTTGTGACAGCCCATACACTATCAATCTGTGATAGTTCAACCTTTGGTTTGCAATTGGACAGGCTTATATTTTGCCATTGTAACTTGACATGAGCTTGACATTACGGAGTAAAAGGGGAATCCTCTAAAATGTTGACAAAGTTGACATTACAAAGACAAAAGATGTTCGTACTCTCTTAGAAGGAGAGGGATATGTATTCCGTGTTGTATGAGGAGCTTATGGTGTCCACTCGAGCTATAAGATCAGCAACTTATACTTGTAATATAGCTAGCACAAGCACCATTGTAGCTAAAGATAAGGATCTACTTGAGAGCTTGAACTCTAGGAGTGGAAGTGATGATGAGGATGAGGAGATTGATGACATTGAGTATGTTAAGCATGAGTCATGATACATTCTCTAGGATTTAGGATTTACTTTTAGTAGTTTCCATTTATGTATTGAACATTTGGCAAGGTCCATGAGGCAAGCTTCAGACTCATTTGACACTTTTGCCACTTTTATTCATATTTGCCACTTTTAGAATGTGTGACATGTCCTTGCTCTAGATTGATAGTTGATATGAGGTTCCTTTTAAACATTGTATCAACTGTCATTGTTTTGATGATGTTAATAGTTATGAATTGTAATGTGATTTTAAAATGACCTATATTCTGGAAGATTTGACATTGTTTATATGTTCATATTGTACAATTTTTTAGATGTTTCCTTAAAATTAATACTGTAGGAAACCTGTTTCCGATCTTGCTGTTTCCGAAACTTCTGGCTACCATGACTGGAGATGGGAGAGGAAACAAGGTGACTGTGAGAGGATGAGGAGCACGGCCCTCTTGCAGACTTGGGACTTGGGCATGTTTTTCCATATTGCACGGCAGATGGTTTGGCATTAAAGCCCACCAGATTTGTTGTTCACACAACCATTCTTTTCGTGATGTACTTAGCCACTCTTTGCAGAGTTCCTTGTACTTTGTACTTTGCCTGAAGGGGGTTTCCTCCAAGGTGCTATTGATAGATTTCTTTTCTTGAAAAAAGAGATTCAGATAGAGAGGCCTTCAATGGCAGCTAGAGAGGACAGAAAGTGAAGAATGCAGAGTATTTGTATGTTTTACAGGCTTCTTAAACTCATGCATTGTTCAGGTCTCAAAATTTGGATTTTCATATTGATTGTAGTGTAGATCATGTATAGACCAGATTTGTCTTTTTGTGAGACATAGGTTGTGGGCATTCTTCCTTATATTTCTCCACATATAGTTTGTCTTTTTTTGTGTAAAATAATTGGCTGAGTGATGGTTTATAAGTTGAAATGCCTTGCTCCAGATGTATTTCAAGGTCTTTTCTCCATAAGGACATGGAAGGGAACGTTACCTCGAATTCACTGTTACTGCTTCATGCGAGTTCATGAAACTGTGAAGGACGTTATCAAGGTTCGTTTCTTACATTTAACAGAAATGTTTACTTTTTACCCATTATCTCAGAGTTATACCTCAATAAACTTCTCTATTGAGTCTCAACAAAGGCCCGGCTGGAGTGGCATAAATTCTTACTGTCTGGAAGAGTTCATTAAGCAATTCTGAGATGATATCCTGCTGACAAACATCATGCTCTTAGCCATGTTTCTGAAAGGTATTGCCTTTCCAAAATGCCTAATTGCAGGCATTTGCAGACAAAAGCAAGTGCCCAAGTACCTCAACTATTCAAGCTGCAAATCACAGCAAATATCGTTCAGGAACGGAGTCATACCACTAAGGACTTTTAAAGTGCGTGGAGAGATCCTGTTAGAAACACTTGAATTGAGAAATCCTGTTAGAAACAAATCATCAGAACATTCTGAGTAGCAGAATCAGCATACAAAATTTTGCATAATGCAACTGCAGTCAGGAAGCAGTTAACAGGTTGTAAAGGAAAGTCTGATTAAGTGGCAGCATATAGGCGTGAATGTCAACATTTCATGTTTTACAGCGTGCAGAAAAGGCGTTAAATGGACATATTGAGCATCCTGATGTTTGGGAAGTTAGGGATGTTGCTCCCAACAAGGCAAGTTAGTATCCATTATTCTGATTAATAATTTCATACTTTCAGATGGCAATTTTTAATGAGTTGTATGCACATGAACAGAGAATGCTATGCTTAAGCTTCGATTTACCACATAAAGTTGGCTTCAGAAGTTGCACTGAGGCAAACTCTGATGCGAAAGTCGCATTGTCGGATCCAAGAACAGGTGACGCAGCAGTACCTGATGCAGTACCAAAGAGGGCACGGACAGGCAGCTAGACTATAAATCAAGGTAACAACTCAAGTTTGAATGTCATTCTTTTCTTGATGATTTGTCTTATCTGTCATGCCTCAGGCATGAGTAGCAAGGCAAAAGCAAAGGAGTGACTGCCAAATGAGCTTCAGGGTACAGATAGCTGCAAGGAAAAATTGAGGGAGGTTTGGTCTCGAAGAGGAGAAATGATTGAGAATGAAACAGTAGCAGAGCCTGTATGTTGTGCAGGTTATGCCCAGCATATTCATGGTGTGTTTGAACATGAAAAATCTACAGCTTCATTGTCCAGTGAGGTCAAACCGAGATCCAAAGACAAGCCCCCAACTGGGATGTGAGTTGCTTTGTGAATTGCGTCGGTGCTCTTGCAAGTTCTCTTTGAGAGCAGAGCACCAAAGTCTTGGCTTCAAGCATCATGTCTTCAATTTGAGCTTCTGGGTTTTCTGCATCATTTTATGGCAAGGCATAGCCATTTTAATCACCCTTATGGGGTATGGCATTTTTTAGTTAAGGCAATACATCAAAAACAGCCCGCAATGAATTTTCTTGAAGCAACTTGTAAACCAGGATGTCACTAGCTTTGTTGTTGTTCTTACTATTATATCTTCTCATGAGTCATGCTTTATCATAGAGACCTTGGAATGCCAGATTGCCATTTCTTATAGGCATTTTTTCAATTAAGGGAAAGGTTCTAGCTGGCACGCATGCACAGATCCTACGTATATTTATTTGTTCGGGTACTATATTGGGCCAGCTTAGCTCTAGCTCTAAGCAGATGAAACGACCTCTCTCACATCATCGTCTCACTATCACCGTTGTCATCACAGCCGGCGGCCGCCATCACTGGCGTTGCCACCATGAATGTGAATGTGTCCTCGTCGAATCCTCAAAGCTCGCACCAAGTTTCACTTTGATTTAGTTCATTGACGCAAACCTCGCGATCCCAGCGATCCCTTCTCATCAAACTAATACACAAAAAGTACGATCATGTTTAGCAAAGTCCCTTGAGTAGTAATGAAGCAAGCCATAGGCTCTTTATAAACCCTTATGCATCAAGGCTTATGCTACTCATAATATCGTCCGAGTGTTCGCTATATAACACACACACACACAGTGGGAAGAGAGAGAAAATAGAGAAGCGTGGTGAGAAAGAGGGAGAAAAAATAGAGAGGGAGAGTGAGAGTGAGATTATAAGAAGTGTAGAGTAAGAAAAAAGAGAGTGAGGTCAAAGGGGAAGAGAGACATGATCCAAAAATTTGTGTAAAGTTGCTTCATCATCATTCCTTCCAAGACCCAAGAGCTAGAACCGTGACTTAAAAATCAAATGAAACTTATACTTCTAAGCTCAAGGCTTAGATGAGCATTCATGCACACTTGTATTTTATCATGCTACCTATCACATTGAAAAAAATGTTTTCAATGTTTGTGGTTGCTAATCATTAAATTCATCCAAAATAGGTTAATTTTTTGTTGTGTGCATTAAACATCTCCCAATGTTAGATACACTAATCCCTCACCAAGGGAGCTAGATTATCGCTTTAGACTACTAGGGTTGGCATTGGATGTGAGAGGGCTTTCCATAGGGCCTTGTATGCTATGAGGTGTTCAGTAGTTCAGGGGTGATTGTAAGTCTTTTGGCGTGTTAAGACTATCTTATTCCTTATGAGCCTAGGGTGAAACTTGGTGGATTTATTTTGGCCTTTGAATAGAGCTCGGAAATGGATTAGAATTCTTATTGAAATACAAATAAAGATTTTTTTAAATAAATAAACACTTTTTTCTAAAAAAGATTGGTTTGCATTGTATTTATATTTGTGTCCAACTTTCATGAAGAAACATTTGTTAATGTATTTATTAATGAAGTTATTTTAATATATCAAACTTATGTTATGATAATTAGAAAACTAAAAATACTCCTTGAGAGAAGTGGATGGTTAGATCCCTAATGGATTTTCCATAAGAGGAGAAAGTGGCTTATCGGCACCAACTCCTATGCCTACTAACGAAGAAGCATTGAATGTGGGTGTATCTTCAACCGATGCAAGAGAGGTCTCTACCACTACAAGAGAATCTTTTATCTCTCGAGCTCCCAATCAGGTGCGTGGATCGATTGCCTTTCTTAAAGAAAAGCAATGCCTTGCAGACATTGAAATTGCACGCACAGTGATTGAGTGCAATTTTACATTCAATGTCCTAAAGTAAGAGCAATGGAAGAAGATGGTAAAAGCCATTGCCAATGTGGGTCCATGTGAAGAATGGATCAATGTCACATACAACAACATGAGGACAAAAAAGATTGATGAAGAGAAAGAGAGGATTAAGATGGTCTCGATTAGTCAAGAGGTTTCCACAAGAATTTGAAATGTTAGATTAGGACAAGTTTAGGGTCAATTATCCTAGTGTTTCATCTTAGAATTCAACCATTGCCATTTTAGGGGGATTGAAGTTAAGGTTATAACTTATGGATAGAGGATCAACATGTATTACTTCCCCTCATTTCTCACTCTCTTTGAGCTAAGTACAGCAATGGTTTACTTTAACTTGAGGGATGATAGCAATGCAATCATCTAAAAAACTAATGTTAGAAAATGTTGATAAGTGATTGTAACATTAATTTAGGCTTCATTTTTTATCATTCATTGTGGGGTTGAGACAAAGCTTTCCTTGCGAGGTGAACTTGAGCAATTCAAGGTTATAAATGTTCGGTTATTTTGAGGAATTCCAAACAATAGTTACCTTGATTACATTGTCAATGAACTGTGAAAAATATGTATGAGCTTTGCAAGAGCGTACTTCATGCTTAAGAGAATGCTATATAAGCTCACTTCAAACAGATCTTGATATTCGTAACGTGTACAAGAGACCAGATGAGAAACAGTTGTGCTTTATGGTTGAATCTCTTGAATGTATAAGAGGATGTCCAAAGTCTCATCATTAAGCTTATGTAGTGCAATAATTTTGTTCCATTGTTGGGACCAAGGACACATCAACCAAGTAGTCACTTGCATACTTTGCATATCATAACAGGAGGGGTACATAAAAACCAACTTTGAAACGCATGTAATACTTAGCTTTTGATTTTAAATTGTTGAATAGAAACACTTGTCTTGATTTGGATATGATAATGAAATGAAATTTATTGTTTTTAACTTAATGAAATAACATTGCAATGAAATGTAAAAATAGTAAGAGAATGTATTTTACTTACCATATCACATGTGGATTATAAACACCATATCATACAAGGAAGTAAAGGAATGAAACACTTTCAAAAGAACATTGGAAAAGTAAGAGTAGATCAAGCATGAGTAGATTGTGATTGAAAACCTTAGAAAATAGATTAAACAAGTGAAGTACAATGCGTAAAACAAGAAAGGTCTTGAACGACAGATATTTCATATAAAAACAAAGGGTTGTATAACTAGAAGAGGAAGTGAGAGAGGTTCCATACAATGGATCTCTGCATAAGCACTCACCGTGGCACAAAGTTATGCTTTTTATTTGTTAAAGTAAGGCAAAAGTAGGGGGGTAAATAGAAAAAAGGAAAATGAAGGGGCAAGAGTATTTATCATTATTGGAAGTGCCATATTGCTTCTTGTCACCATCTCTCCTTTCCTTGCCATAGATTACACCTATTGGTTGTAGACTACTGCTCTATTGTAAAGTGAACATTGATATTATCTTCATCTCCATCCTCTTGTCATCATCAATAAGAGTAGCAAATATCTACCTTTAGTCTCATCATTGTGCTATCGAGATGTGCGTGGTAAGGAGTAGACTTTTTATGAAGGATTGTGTGTTTGCAGGTAAACTCTACAATGACCTTATTTTTAAAATGCTTACCCTAATCACTAACAATTTCAATCGGACATCCAAGCTAAGAAAATCTACCACAACATGCTCGTTACCAAGTGTGTGAACCACTAAGTAATCAAATCCTTGCAAGGGCAACATCTAACAAGCTAAGCGACCAATTACTTGTGTTTTATTCAACAAATAAAGCAAGGCTTGATGGTCCACATGAAACACAACTTTATTGGTTAACAAATAATGCTTATATTTTGGAAAAGCAAACACCATGCCAAGAGCCTCTTGCTTAGTCACTAAATAATTTCAATTTTCCTCAAGATCCTATTTCATCAAAATCTAATTTGAACTTTCATCCTATCCATTGGCGTGTGGGTGGTAAGGATTAGACTTCTTTTGAAGGATTGTGTGTTTGCAAGTAAACTCTACAATGACCTTATTTTTAAAATGCTTACCCTCATCACTAACAAGTTCAATCAGACATCCAAAGCATGCCATGATATAGGAATACAAAAAATTGAAAATCATTTTGACACTATTCTCTTTCAAGACCTTGGGTTCTACTTATTTAGTACAGAAGTCTATACATACCAAGATATAACTATTATTAGTATACCATTTTTTGAAAAGCTTTTGGCAAAAGAGCAAGGTAATCCTACATGTGATCTCGAGGTTGAGGTTACCCTTCCTTAGCACAAATTAAACAAGACTTAGCAAATTTATATGCATATTTCAAGATAGTAGGCTGCCACAATCCAACTTGTAAGATCTTTCGGCTTGTTAGTTCTTCGAAAAAATGGCCTCCTAAAAGACCTACATGACCCTCTTGAAGGACCGATTACTATTCTTCTTCCATAACACACCCTCTCAACACATCATTAGGCCCCCTCTTATATAGCTATCCAAATGTGACTTCAAAAGATTTACTACACAAAATGAGCTAATTCTGCTAATTAGGACTAAGTGAATATGGCACGCTACTACGTGATAGTGAAAACTTCAAGAGTTGATCATAGTAAGCGCACACATGTACTTCAAATAAATTAGCATCACACAGTTGATCAATATGACTCTATTGATCTTGTCCATCTAGCTTGCTAAGAAAATCTACCACAACATGCTCGTTACCAAGTGTATGAACCACTAAGTAATCAAATCCTTGCAAGAGCAACATCTAACAAGCTAAGCGACCAATTACCTGTGTTTTATTCAACAAATAAAGCAAGGCTTGATGGTCCACATGAAACACAACTTTATTGGTTAACAAATAATGCTTATATTTTGGTAAAGCAAACACCATGCCAAGAGCCTCTCGCTTGGTCACCAAATAATTTCAATTTTCCTCAAGATCCTATTTCATCAAAATCTAATTTGAACTTTTGTCCTATCCATTGGCGTGTGGGTGGTAAGGAGTAGACTTCTTATGAAGGATTGTGTGTTTGCAGGTAAACTCTACAATGAACTTATTTTTAAAATGCTTACCCTAATCACTAACAAGTTCAATCAGACATCCAAAGCATGTCATGATATAGGAATACAAAAAATTGGCAATAATTTTGACACTTGTCATTCAAGGCCTTGGCTTCTACTTATTTAGTACATTAGTCTATACATACCAAGATATAACTATTATTAGTATACCATTTTTTGAAAACCTTTTGGCAAAAGAGCAAGGTAATCCTACATGTGATCTCGAGGTTGAGGTTACCCTTCCTTAGCACAAATTAATCAAGACTTAGCAAATTTATATGCATATTTCAAGATAGTAGGCTGCCACAATCCAACTTGTAAGATCTTTCAACTTGTCAGTTCTTCGAAAAAATGGCCTCCTAAAAGACCTGCATGAGCCTCTTGAAGGACCGATTACTATTCTTCTTGCATAACACACCCTCTCAACACGTCATTAGGCCCCCTCTTGTATAGCTATCCAAATATGACTTCAAAAGATTTACTACACAAAATGAGCTAATTCTGCTAATTAGGACTAAGTGAATATGGCATGCTGCTACTTGACAATGAAAACTTCAAGAGTTGATCATAGTAAGTGCACACATGTACTTCAAATAAATTAGCATCACACAGTTGATCAATATGAGTCTATTGATCTTGTCCATCTAGCTTACTAAGAAAATCTACCACAACATGCTCGTTACCAAGTGTATGAACCACTAAGTAATCAAATCCTTGCAAGAGCAACATCTAACAAGCTAAGGGACCAATTACCTGTGTTTTATTCAACAAATAAAGCAAGGCTTCGGACATGAAACACAACTTTATTGGTTAACAAATAATGCTTATATTTTGGTAAAGCAAACACCATGCCAAGACCCTCTCGCTTGGTCTCACTGAATAATTTCAGTTTTCCTCAAGATCCTATTTCATCAAAATCTAATTTGAACTTTCGTCCTATCCATTGGCGTGTGGGTGGTAAGGAGTAGACTCCTTATGAAGGATTGTGTCTTTGCAGGTAAACTCTACAATGACCTTATTTATAAAATGCTTACCCTAATCACTAAAAAGTTCAATCGGACATCCAAAGCATGTCATGATATAGGAATACAAAAAATTGGCAATAATTTTGACACTATTGTCATTCAAGGCCTTGGCTTCTACTTATTTAGTACAGTAGTCTATACATACCAAGATATAACTATTATTAGTATACCACTTTTTGAAAAGCTTTTGGCAAAAGAGCAAGGTAATCCTGCATGTGATCTCGAGCTTGAGGTTACCCTTCCTTAGCACAAATTAAACAAGACTTCGCAAATTTATATGCATATTTCAAGATAGTAGGCTGCCACAATCCGACTTCTAAGATCTTTTGGCTTGTCAGTTCTTCGAAAAAATGGCCTCCTAAAAGACCTACATGAGCCTTTTGAAGGACCGATTACTATTCTTCTTTCATAACACACCCTCTCAACACATCATTAGACCCCCTCTTGTATACCTATCCAAATATGACTTCAAAAGATTTACTACACAAAATGAGCTAATTCTGCTAATTAGGACTAAGTGAATATGGCATGCTGCTACTTGACAATGAGAACTTCAAGAGTTGATCATAGTAAGTGTACACATGTACTTCAAATAAATTAGCATCTTACAGTTGATCAATACGAGTCTATTGATCTTGTACATCTAGCTTGCTAAGAAAATCTACCACAACATGCTCGTTACCAAGTGTATGAACCACTAAGTAATCAAATCCTTGCAAGAGCAACATCTAACAAGCTAAGCGACCAATTACTTGTTTTTTATTCAACAAATAAAGCAAGGCTTGATGGTCCACATCAAACACAACTTTATTGTTTAACAAATAATGCTTATATTTTGGAAAAGCAAACACCATGCCAAGACCCTCTCGCTTGGTCACCAAATAATTTCAATTTTCCTCAAGATCCTATTTCATCAAAATCTAATTTGAACTTTCATCCTATCCATTGACGTGTGGGTGGTAAGGAGTAGACTTCTGTTTGCAGGTAAACTCTACAATGACCTTATTTTTAAAATGCTTACCCTAATCACTAACAAGTTCAATCGGACATCCAAAGCATGTCATGATATAGGAATACAAAAAATTGGCAATAATTTTGACACTACTGTCATTCATGGCCTTGGATTCTACTTATTTAGTACAATAGTCTATACATACCAAGATATAACTATTATTAGTATACCACTTTTTGAAAAGCTTTTGGCAAAAGAGCAAGGTAATCCTACGTGTGATCTCGAGCTTGAGGTTACCCTTCCTTAGCACAAATTAAACAAGACTTAACAAATTTATATGCATATTTCAAGATAGTAGGCTGCCACAATCCAACTTCTAAGATCTTTTGGCTTGTCAGTTCTTCGAAAAAATGGCCTCCTAAAATACCTACATGAGCCTTTTGAAGGACCGATTACTATTCTTCTTGCATAACACACCCTCTCAACACATCATTAGACCCCCTCTTGTATACCTATCCAAATATGACTTCAAAAGATTTACTACACAAAATGAGCTAATTCTGCTAATTAGGACTAAGTGAATATGGCATGCTGCTACTTGACAATGAAAACTTCAAGAGTTGATCATAGTAAGTGCACACATGTACTTCAAATAAATTAGCATCACACAGTTGATCAATATGAGTCTATTGATCTTGTCCATCTAGCTTGCTAAGAAAATCTACCACAACATGCTCGTTACCAAGTGTATGAACCACGAAGTAATCAAATCCTTGCAAGAGCAACATCTAACAAGCTAAGCGACCAATTACCTGTGTTTTATTCAACAAATAAAGCAAGGCTTGATGGTCCACATGAAACACAACTTTATTGGTTAACAAATAATGCTTATATTTTGGTAAAGCAAACACCATGCCAAGAGCCTCTTGCTTGGTCACTGAATAATTTCAATTTTCCTCAAGATCCTATTTCATCAAAATCTAATTTGAACTTTCATCCTATCCATTGGCGTGTGGGTGGTAAGGAGTAGACTTCTTATGAAGGATTGTGTGTTTGCAGGTAAACTCTACAATGATGTTATTTTTAAAATGCTTACCCTCATCACTAACAAGTTCAATCGGACATTGAAAGCATGTCATGATATAGGAATACAAAAAATTGAAAATAATTTTGACACTATTGTCTTTCAAGGCCTGGGCTTCTACCTATTTAGTACAGTAGTCTATACATACCAAGATATAACTATTTTTAGTATACCATTTTTTGAAAACCTTTTGGCAAAAGAGCAAGGTAATCCTACATGTAATCTCGAGGTTGAGGCTACCCTTCCTTAGCACAAATTAAACAAGACTTAGCAAATTTATATGCATATTTCAAGATAGTAGGCTGCCACAATCCAACTTGTAAGATCTTTCAGCTTGTCAGTTCTTCAAAAAAATGGCCTCCTAAAAGACCTACACGAGCCTCTTGAAGGACCAATTACTATTCATCTTCCATAACACACCCTCTCAACACATCATTAGGCCCCCTCTTGCATAGCTATCCAAATATGACTTCAAAAGATTTACTACACAAAATGAGCTAATTCTGCGAATTAGGACTAAGTGAATATTGCATGCTACTTCCTGACAGTGAAAACTTCAAGAGTTGATCATAGTAAGTGCACACATGTACTTCAAATAAATTAGCATCACACAGTTGATCAATACGAGTCTATTGATCTTGTCCATCTAGCTTGGTAAGAAAATCTACCACAACATGCTCGTTACCAAGTGTATGAACCACTAAGTAATCAAATCCTTGCAAGAGCAACATCTAACAAGCTAAGCGACCAATTACCTATGTTTTATTCAACAAATAAAGCAAGGCTTGATGGTCCACATGAAACACAGCTTTATTGGTTAACAAATAATGCTTATATTTTGGTAAAGCAAACACCATGCCAAGAGCCTCTCGCTTAATCACTGAATACTTTCTTTTTGCAGCACTCTACCTTTTGCTTACGTAGTATACAAGATGGACCACCCTAGGACCTCATCCTACATTGAAATTGCACCAACTGCAACATTGGATGCATCCACAAAAACATGGAAAGGAAGGCTCCACTTAGGAGGCTGTAGAATATGTGTAACCACCAGCATCTTCTTCAACACCTCAAAAGATTTTTGTTGAGAACAAATATAGTTAGCGGAGTACAAATATCAACCATACATCGGAGGTACTTGCTATGCCATTTTATATGACCCACATATTGCAGGCCTTTTGAAACTGTCAGTAAGCACTAAACCTTACTCACCACCTCAATCTTCCATGGATCAATTGCCATCCCTTCCTCAAAAATAATATGACCAAGCAAAACACCTTGCTTGACTGCAAAGACCAATTTGAAAGGATTCAAAGAAAGCCCAAACAAACGACACATCTCAAAACACAATATGAGATTATACAAATGTTCCTCCTTCCCAAAAATACACAAATGATCTAGAAAGACTCTCATGAACAAGGTCAAATACGGATCAAAAGTTTGTTGTGTGGCTCCTTGAAATTCTATAGGTCCATTCTTTAGGCCAAAATTCATGATTGTGCTAACAAAAGCACCCCACTCTGTTATAAAGGTTGTCTTATCCATATCATCAAGATACATGCAAATTTTATTATAACACAATAGGTTTAGCATCCTTCTACAAATTAATTATGTGTTGACAAACCTATGGATTAAAGCCCTACATATTGATATATTCCTAGGCAAGGATATTTGAGAATTCCCTACACAAGGCAAGCAACTTTACCTTGAACTCTGCATCCACAAATATACTAACTTTAATCAGTTCGGGACTTTAGCAAAACCCAAATCCATTTCTTCAACTTCATCTTCTATGACACAAGTTGAATGCCATGTGCTCAAATTTTGCCTATAATCTACAACTTTGCATATAGGAATTCCCTCTTGAATGTTTGCAATGGGGCAGGTGAATCTTGCACTTCCGCACTAGCAAAATATTCCTACACAATTTTCTCCACATCAATCTCAAAAATAGGAAGTATCGTGGGATTAGCTTGAATGAAAAGATGTGCTCCTATTTCCACATTTGCAATTGCCCCAAAAATCTTATGACTCAACCCCTTCAAGAACTTGTAAGTTTGCATATCTAAAGATAACGGATTGTTTTGATTTAATCATAATCTTCAACCAACATCAATTTTTGCTTAATTGTTTTAATTTTTTCTAACACATCACTAGGAGTTTTAACCTTATGGAAACACAATAGGAAAGCATTCTGCAAAGGATCATAATTGTTAAAATGAGCTAACATGTATGCACTAAACCAATCCAGTGCCTTGTAATGTAAAGCAACAGCAAACCAAGTCTTCTTAATCTGATCATTATATAATACATCATGGCCACTTGCAACCCACTGGGTTTCAAAGTGTGCTACATGTCAATCAAGATCATGCTTCTTTCCACTATAAAACTTAGTTTGCTTAGTTACCAGATTAGGTGATGGGATTGAGTCGTTGTGGTTGGCATGTTTTTTTGTCAATCTAGGTGGTAAGGGATTAAATTGTAATTGTCACCTAGTAGTGCAACACAATGCCTCATGCATGTGTATCACAATCTCATCGAAATAATATTATCCACATCCAACTTGCATTGTCCATAACAAACAGATCGAGGCAAGATCACCAATTGTTTTTGGCCCTATCATATAGACATATCCAGAATATAGAACATCAGACAAACATAGAGACATCACAAACAACATGAAATAAACATTGAAAGCAAAAGAAACATGACGAAAATTATAAGGCAACAATAGATATTGTGCATATTAGAACTATCCTTCTTCATCACATGATATATCCAAATAAAAAACATACATCCATATAACTTCTATTCATGTAGATCCAAAAGGACACCTAACTTCACAAGAATTTCAAAGTGCACTTCACACAATGCAAACTACAAATTACAAGTGTCTAGCTTGACAAATGCAATGTTCAACAACCTTGCACACACCTTGTGCACTATTGTATCATCCTTGCACACATAACATCTCACACACGGTGCACCTAGCTCAGTGTATATACCTTAAGAAACTTTACTTCATTGCATAATCCTACATCCATGCAAGCTCTAGAGCACATGTGCACTAGAGCTCCACCTTAAGATCCCCTTGTGTAGTTACCTCTCACACATCTATCTGTACACATAGATACAACATAACTGCAAGAAGTCTCTTTCTCTCAAGTCCCTTGACTCTCATCCTATTAGCAAGGGGGGAGCTCATATACTGTTGAGAATGAAGGAGGTATCTTGCCAAGTGCACTTGAAACCCCATCCTAGTGTAGTAGTGTAGTGCACTAGCACACACATAATCACACCACACTTGCACAACATCCTAGGGCACTACAAGCACTAGCATACCTTGCCAACCTTGTATCCACATACACATAATCACACCACCCTTTCACAACATCCTAGGGCACTACAAGCACTAGCATACCTTGCCAACCTTGCATCCACATAAGCTAGACCAAAGTACACTACATACCACACATGCACACTAGTTAACATGCACTAGTGCACACATGTAGTACACATCACTTAATACTCACAACCAGTAGCGTGCCTCACTTGCACCACCCCCATTTACTCATTGTAGCATAGCCTACACATCGGGCACCATAGTTAGATACTCTAATCCCCCTAGTGTATAACATCATGTATGTGCACTAGTACATCTTCCTCACATGTAACCTTGTGCACACATGCAATAGTGTACCTCCACTTAGCTACTACATACCACCATCTCATGTAGTCACACAAGTGTGTGGGCACATGCATGCATGCACACACACACATAAAATGGGAGGGATACACATAACAACAAGAGGAGAAAACCAACTAAAAAGATAAAACTCAACAAGGAAACCAGACAATCAAGAAAACCAAAAGAACCGCCACCCAACTTGAACCACAAAAAAAGGTATTTTCTCAAGAAGTTAAGGTGCTATATATTAGTGTGTCTTTACACACATTGTTTGAGAAAAAGAGAAAGCCTATTGCATGCAATGCACAAGTACAATCTAAATTGTGATTTAAAAAACCTTGTTTACTAAATAACCAGCAACCATATGATCAAAAAGAAAAGGATGGGAACAAGGAGACTTAAGAAAACTATGGATATAAGATAAGAACTGAAACAACTAACCAAATTGACACAAATACCTAAGACTTAAGTATATGATGTAGATGCATGTGCTTGTGGAGTGGACATGACCTTGCAACTTCCACATCACAAGTAGAGACTCCACACGAGGGAATCTATAGACATTTAAAACTCACAAATGCCGCTAGCTTTGGTGTGATCTCCAATATGACCCCACAAGCCATGGAGCACAAGCTCATAGAGCTTTAGGACCAAAGCACTAGCACTCTAAATTGGTTATTGAATATCAATAATGACACGAGATAGCAACTTGCAACCATGCAAGCAGAAATGGATAGCATTCAAAGAATTATGTTGAATGGTAGAGCTACAAGATCCTCACAATATACATTATCGGATGATCTACTACAGCGATGCATGTTCAATCACACTAATATGCTGCAAGTAGGGACACATATTGCTCAATCTCTACTAATGGGAATGGGAAACATCCATGCAAATAAGTACCAAGCTAAAATCCCATTAGTAGGAAAGAACTCTATAAATATAGAGTAGGAGACGACCCTCATAGCTTTGTCAAATAGTTTCAACAAGTATACAAAGCAAACTGTCTTACTACAAGGGTAATGCTAAGAAGGCACAATCTTTGGATTGTACCTTGGAGAAAATGGGCAAACCTAGTTTATTGGGCTAGATGAAACTAAGAAATCCTCATTCATACTACTCAAAGATCTCTTTATAAAAAATTTTGTAGAAGCAAGCTACGGTAACAACCTCATCATCCACCTAATGAACATTGAGTAGCAAGAAGAGGAAAGCATGCAAGTCCATGTCTCTAGGGTAAAAAGCCTCTTTAGATGCATACTACTTGTTGAAAGGCCCACCCCCAAGGATATAACCAAGGCTTTTATCAAGGGAATCCATGATGAAAGGATTAATGAAACCATGAGTAGGAAACTCAGCCCTAAACTACTCTAGTATCAATGATTTACTCAACAAAGAAAATTATGTTGATGACCTACATCGAGAGAGAAATAGAGAAAATAAATCCACTAGTAACTTCCAAATAGAGAAATAGAGACAAGGAAAAGGGCAAGGAATCATTTGGCCTAGAGAGACAATTGCTTGTTAGAATTGTAGACAGTTGAAACATATATCCTCGCATTGTCCCCAAAAATAGCAACCTCAAGAAAATGAAGTAGATCAACAGTGGCTATAATGAGGAATCACTCATATGTACTAAGATTTCCCAAGATGCAAAGCTATAGCAATAGTAAGGTAATTGTCTCCTTGGTGCCTTTGAGTCTCTTCACAATGGAAATCATCAAGGATGAGGATGTTATCCCTATTCTAGTCAATGCCATCACCAGATCATAGAATAAGAATGTTGGAATTTCCATTGAGGGACCAACCATGGTAATTGGTTGACAATAGGAAAGAAAAATGCCAACAAAAGGAGGAAGTGCATTGAACTCAAGCTAAAAAGTGAAGGCCTAACCACCATCAAAGGCACTCCTCCTATCTATAGTACAAAGAGTGCCACTATAGATAAGGTCAAGCAATGGGTCAAAGCAACACAATAAGAATTTACAGTAGGTCAACTATGCTATGGAGACCTTCAATCTCCCCAGCCTCTCACATGCTTTCATGCATCTTTCCCTACCTCACTTGTAGACCTTGGCAAATTCACCATGGAACCATTGTATTTTGGCCAATACTCACATGAATAGGAGCCTATACAATCCAAGGATACATCATACTCTAAATTTCAATATTAGGAGATTGAATCTAGCGTCATCTCAACCCTTGGATCATCTCGATTCCACTTGGATTCATACTAAAAGGAGGGAAGCCCAATCATATGGCATATAGTGAATGGAAATAGCTACACATCAATCACCATGAAACCCACAAACCAACCCCTCAATTGTTGGGGGTAAAGGCGCCTGCCTAGCCGCCCATGTATTACTACACTGACAGTCACCGCCACTGCACACTGCAGGTGGCGGGTGCCCGTCATCGTCACTTTATTCTTTATTCTTTTAGTGACAGTTTGAATAAAGGAAGGCCCGGTCACACATTGTGACTGTGGGAGTTCCCATTTCTAGTCTCTCCCTTTCTTGCTCTTGCTCTCCCACCATAGATCTTGAGTCCAACCTTCAATCCATCGCTCCCTTTCAACTGGTATCAGAGCTCGACTTCCCGACTCTTGAGCTTGGTTCGTGGCATTCTCAGCTTCCCATTGACTCCCCACTCGCATTGGGTCTCCTTCTCGGCAGCCATAGCTCATTCTCTTGAGCTCCCGTCATTCCCCGGCTTCCCGAACTTCTTCCCGGCCTATTGAGGCACCATCAGGGCATTGACATTGAGGTATTGCTTCATTATTTCAGAGTTTTACTTCAGTTCTCAGGTCTCACAGGCTATAAACAAGTTGTGGGCAATCATAGCTCACACCTCTTGGAGCTTCCTTCACCTGGATCTTGCTTCCAGCCTATCAAGGCTTCCTGAGGCTTGGTGTAGGCCTTCTTTGGCCCTCATTTGTGCCCCCTTTGGGCCCCATTATTGACACATGGGACAACAGACCCCCCAACAAGCTCACGTTTTTTTTGTGCATGTTTCAAAATCTGGCCCCAAAATCACTCTTTTTGTCATATCTCGGGCATTCGGAACCCGATTCAAGCAAGGTAAGAGTCTAAGTTGGGATTTTGGCACGCTCCGAATGCGATGGTGATGTCGGATTTGCCAAATTCTGATGACAGAATCTTCCGCAACAGATTTCAGGTCTGAGACAGCATGTATTTGTATGCCTATGCTTGTTTGGGCATGACTACATAACTAGTTTGATACCTATTGCATCCCTATTGATTGGGGGATTGAAGCTACATGTAATGCTATGATTTTGGCCTGATTTTGGGGCTGGAAATACACAGTTTATAATAGTAAATGCATGCTGAATACTCTTGGATTGAAGCTATCTTTCATGCTTTGACATATGTCTATTGGTTCCGGATGTATGTCTTGGGTTATGCTATGATGTATTGATCATCGAGGGACAACTTTGAGCTTGTCATTGAATCCAGATGCTTCTGGAAGCTTGAGCTTATTTCAGCCTGCACTTATTGACGATGGTATATGCTTTGACAGTGATGCTTCTTGGGTTTATGCATACTCGTTGCCTACGGCTTGATCCTCATGTCACGGTTGATTACCCTATGGATACGTTGAGCTTGAGTGGTCATTGAAGCTCCACCTTGGATGCATTTTGGATTATCTGGAGTAGTCTTGGATGTTATTGTCAGAGTTTGGATTGGGATGTATTTGATGTCTTACATGCTTATGGATGCTACATACGGATGATCTACCGCCTACATGTTCGAGATGTACTATTGATGTATTGTCTTGGACTTATGTCATTGGAAATGTGTCTTTCCTTGGCTTGAGCTCTTGAGCTCGTACATACGGCTTTTGTGCCAGTGGGAGCATTCTTGAATGCTTATCAGACATTGAGCAGGTGGTACTTTTATGCATTGAGCCGTTACATGCCATTGAGCAGTTACAGACACTTGAGACTTTGGGATTTCTTACCCTTTGCATGATACATTATATGTCTTGGTTCATTGTATGCTTATGAGCTGAGTCTTAGTTTTGGATCCGTATCTTTGTGAACTGACACCTACTTGTGTCAAGTTTTGATAGTGGTAGGAACACTTTGCCCCGTTGACTGGGGGGTGTGCCTACTCACTGGCATATGTTTGTATGGCATGCTTGGGTATTGGATTCATACTTATCGACCATCATATGTTTATGCTATGCCCGCATGATGCCGGCTTTGGTCTTGGCAGTATCTGATTGCCAAGGGATCCGATTTTGGCACTGTTAGCTCTCTTTTACTTAAATCTGAAATTTATTACAACAAGCATATATGTATGGACTGACATGGATTTTTCATGCTGAAACACTCTGAAATAATGTACTTTCACTAGTACTTGGTGGGCAGCAACTTTAGTTCCACTTTCTTCGCCATTTTTCCTCGATTTTGGTGATTTTTTGGTCATTTTCTACAGTAAACAGCAAGCAGTTTTGAATTGTCTACAGTCTTCCAGCCTGCATTATGGCGAGTTCGTCCACTGATCATGCTATTTTCAACATCGCTAAGCTTGATGGTACGAATTACTCTTATTGAAAGAGCGAGATTTGGCAGGTGTTGGTGCAGAAATCACAGATCAAACCTTTGAGGTTAAGCGGACATCCACCCTGCAACTATGCCAGATGAGGAGTGGCTTGAGCTTGATGAGTTATGCAAGTCCACTATTGTATTGTCTCTCATAGAATAGGTTCATTACAATGTCTTTGAGGAAGAACAGAGTGCATGGCAGTTGTGGGATAAAATCAAGAATCTCTATGACAAGAAAAGTCCAGCAAGTCAAATGTATTGGCTGAAGCAGTTTATGGATCTGTGCATGAAGGAGAATGTAACTATGTCTGCTCATTTGAGCCAATTTCATGCTATACTCAAGAACTTGACTTCGCAGGACATCACTTTTACAGAGGATGTCACTCCTCTTTTCTTGCTTGGTACTCTTAATGAGTCATGGGATGTATTCCGCACTGCATTATGTGCCTCTACTGCTACCTTGAAATTATCTTATGTTGAGAGTGCTCTTCTGCAGGAAGAGGTTAATCGTAAGAATTTGGATACCTCTCGTGTGTCTCATGCTATGACAGTTTAGAGGCAGGAATGATGGATATGGAAAGCATGGCAGTAGTAGTGGCCATGGACGGGATTCTCAAAAATCTCCGTCCAAGTCTCATAGGAAGTCAAGTAGCAAATTCCGTGGCAGGAATGCAGATGTTACTTGTCACCATTGTGGGAAAAAGGGCCATATTAGGCCACAATGCCATGACTTGCGCAATGAAAGGCGCAAAGATAAGGAGAAAGACAAAGTGCAGGATAAGTCTTCTGATCGCAGCATAGTACCTGCAAAGTCCAATGTTAAAATTGAAGAGATCAATGTTATGCAGCCTAAGAATCTTGATGATGATGATTATATCCTAGCAGCTTCTTCTAGTGCTTCGCAGATGACAGAGATACACTCTATGTATTCACAGTGTTGGCTCTTGGACTCAGGTCCGTCCTTTCATGTGACACCTTGCCGAGAGTGGTTTCATTCATACCGTATTGTTTCGGGTTTTGTGCGCTTGGGTGATGACAGCTCTCTTGATATAGCTGGATAGCTTGATGATGCAAGATATCATGTATGTTTTGGAGACTCTGCATGAAAGATCACTCGTGGCGGACTTGTGATTGCGAGAGATGCCAAGGCTGGCATGTTGGAGGTAAAGGCGCCTCTGCCTAGCTGCCCGTGTATTACTACACTAACAGTCACTGCCACTACACACTATAGGTGGTGGGCACCCGTTACCATCACTTTATTCTTTATTCTTTTAGTGACAGTTTGGATAAAGGAAGGCCCGGTCACACATTGTGACTGTTGGAGTTCCCATTTCTAGTCTCTCCCTTTCTTGCTTTTGCTCTCTCGCCATAGCTCTCGAGTCCAACCTTCGATCCGTCACTCCCCTTCAACTGGTATCAGAGCTTTGCTTTCCGACTCTTGACCTTGGTTCGTGGCATTCTTAGCATCCCATCGACTTCCTACTTGCATTGGATCTCCTTTCCGGCAACCATATCTGACTCCTTCGAGTTCCCATCACTCCCCAGCTTCTCGAGCACCTTCTCGGCATTGTTAGGCACCTTCAGGGCATTACATAAGAGGTATTTGATCATTTTCTTCATGCTTTACTTCAATTCTCAGGTCTCACGGGCTATAAACAAGATTGGGGCAGCCACCATTGAAGCTCCCTTACTTCATATCTCACTTGCCTTTGAACAAGACTTGCTGGAGCTTGTTTGAGGCCTTCCTTGGCTTTAACCGGACCCCTCCGAAGCTTGGCCACCATTTTTTGTAGCCCTAGGACCAGCATTTACAATCGGCGAAATCATGCAGCCCTCCCATATGTGTCTTCAACATTGACAGTCACAACAGCAGCTCTCCCCCTCCATTAGCACTTGGAAAGGCTCCATTTCGGGCATATGAACATGCTTTGATGCTTGGTTTTGATGGTTGATGTGTTGGCATAGCATTTGGACTGATTTAGCACTGTTTTGGGACTATCATAACAGTCCACAAGCAATTTATGACAGTGTTACACTGACATTTGATGCTACAGCTTGTTTGGCATTGTCATTTGATGCCCGGTTGGTCCCATTTGATGCTCGGATGTTAGGGGAATGTATGCCTATTGTTTGGCAACCATTTGGAGCTGATTTTGGTGCTTAAATTCTCTGTTTTGAACATTAAATCACTGCTATACACAGTTGTACTGAAGTCATTTTACTCATGTATACTTATGCCTATGCTTTTCAGGCTATGTTTCGGACATATATGGTGATGTATTGACACTTGGGGCTCGACATAGAGCTTGGTTTTGATTCGGGATCATTGGTTGAGCTTGAGCTCGCTTTGCAAAGCATTTGGATGCTCCGTCTTGGATGTACTTATGGCATCTATGTTGCTTGTATCTGACTGGTCTTGGCATGCTTAGCCTATGCCATTACTACATGCTAGTTACATTGTTTGGAGCCTATTGCTACTGGAGCTCGGTCTTGGCTTGACCTTGGATTCTCAGAGCTTACTTGAGCTATTTATTGCCTTTTCAGAGTTGTATCTTGGGATGTACTTGATGTCTTACATGCTTATGGATGCTACATACGGATGCTCTACCGCCTACATGTTCGGGATGTACTATTGATGTATTGTCTTGGACTTATGTCATTGGCACTGTGTCTTGCCTTATCTTGAGCTCTTGAGCTCATACATACGGCTTTTGTGCCAGTGGGAGCATTCTTGAATGCTTATCAGACATTGAGCAGGTGGTACTTTTATGCATTGAGCCGTTACATGCGATTGAGCAGTTACAGACACTTGAGACTTTGGGACTTCTTATCTTTTGGGATGATACATCATATGTCTTGGTTTAATGTATGCTTATGAGCTAAGTCTCAGTTTTGGATCTGTATCTTTGTGAACTCACACCTACTTGTGTCAAGTTTTGGTAGTGGCAGGAACACTCTGCCCTGTTGCTTGGGGGGTGCGCCTACTCACTGGAAGATGTTTGTATGACATACTTGGGTGTTGGATTCATGCTTATCGACCGTCATATGCTTATGCTATGCCCGCATGATGCCAGCTTTGGTCTTGGCAGTATCTGATTGCCAAGGGATCCGATTTTGGCACTGTTAGCTCTCTTTTACATAAATCTGAAATTTATTACAACAAGCATATATGTATGGACTGACATGGATTTTTCATGCTGAAACACTCTAAATGATGTACTTTCACTAGTACTTGGTGGGCCATAGCTTTGGTTCCACTTTCTTCGCCATTTTTCCTCAATTTCGATGATTTTTTGGTCATTTTCTACAGTAAACAGTAAGCAGTTTTGAATTGTCTACAGTCTTCCAACCTGCATTATGGCGAGTTCATCCACTGATCATGCTATTTTCAACATCACTAAGCTTGATGGTACGAAGTACTCTTATTGGAAGAGCCAGATTTGGTAGGTGTTGGTGCAGAAATCGCAAATCAAACGTTTGAGGCTAAGTGGGCATCTGCCTACAACTATGCCAAATGAGGAATGGCTTGAGCTTGATGAGTTATGCAAGTCCACTATTGTATTGTCTCTCACAGAACAGGTTCACTATAATGTCTTTGAGGAAGAACAGAGTGCATGGCAGTTGTGGGAAAAGATAAAAATCTCTATGACAAGAAAAGTCCAATGAGTGAGATGTATTGGCTGAAGCAGCTTATGGATCAATGCCCGCATGAAGGAGAATGTAACTATGTCTGCTCACTTGAGCCAGTTTCATGCTATACTCAAGAATTTGACTTCGTAGGACATCACTTTTCCAGAGGATGTCACTCCTCTTTTCTTGCTTGGTACTCTTAATTAGTCATGGGATGTATTCCGCACTGCATTATGTGCCTCTACTGCTACCTTGAAATTATCTTATGTTGAGAGTGCTCTTCTACAGGAAGAGGTTAACCGTAAGAATTTGGATACCTCTCGTGTGTCTCATGCTATGACAGTTTAGAGGCAAGAATGATGGATATGGAAAGCATGGCAGTAGTAGTGGCCATGGACGGGATTCTCAAAAATCTCCGTCCAAGTCTCATAGGAAGTCAAGTAGCAAATTCCGTGGCAGGAATGCAGATGTTACTTGTGACCATTGTGGGAAAAAGGGCCATATTAGGCCACAATGCCATGAATTGCGCAATGAAAGGCGCAAAGATAAGGAGAAAGACAAAGTGCTGGATAAGTCTTCTGATCGCAGCATAGTACCTGCAAAGTCCAATGTTAAAATTGAAGAGATCAATGTTATGTAGCCTAAGAATGTTGATGATGATGATTATATCCTAGCAGCTTCTTCTAGTGCTTCGCAGATGACAGAGATACACTCTCAGGTCCGTCCTTTCATGTGACACCTTGCTGAGAGTGGTTTCATTCATACCATACTGTTTCGGGTTATATGCGCTTGGGTGATGACAGCTCTCTTGATATTGTGGGCATTGGAGATGTTAGGCTGCAATTTTCTTATGGTAGCAATTTTGTTATGCAGGATGTACGTCATGTACCTGCTTTGACACACAGTCTCATGTCAGCTGAACAACTTGATGACACAGGATATCATGTATGTTTTGGAGACTCTGCATGGAAGATCACTCGTGGCGGACTTGTGATTCCGAGAGGTGCCAAGGCTGGCAGTCTCTACCCCTTGATTGTATTAGCTTCTTCCCTTGATCATGTTTTGTCTGTGGGTTCTATCCCACATGTATCTCTTTGGCATGCCCATTTGAGCCATATGTCTTTGAAGGAAATGAAAATGCTTTCTGGTTTGCAGTACTTACCACCCCTTGATTATGCATGTTTTGATTCATGTGAGCATTGTCTTTATGGCAAGCAGACTAGGTCTACGCATAAGAAGTCTGGTAGGCCATGCATGAGTGAGCCCTTGGCATTGGTACATTCGGATTTCTGTGGGGCCATGCCTTGTCAGTCTATGGGTGGTGCAAAATATTTTGTTACTTTCATAGATGATTTTTCACGCAAAGTTTGGGCTTGTCCCATTAAGTTGAAATCTGATGTCTTGGCTGTGTTTCAGAGATGGCTTGCATTGGTTGAGAAAACCAGTCTGGCTATAGGCTAAAATGCCTAAGGACAGATAATGGGGGTGAGTATGTTTCACGTGCTTTTGAGTAGTTATGTGATGAGAGGGGTATTTAGCGTCAGTTGACCGCCCCCAACACCCCCCCAAAATGGTTTGGCTGAGCGGATGAATAGAACCATCCAAGAGCGTGTACGTAGTATGCTTAGCCATGCAGGCCTACGACAGAGCTTTTGGGCTGAGGCAGTTAGTACAGCTGTGCATGTCATAAACAAATCACCCTCTAGTGGTTTGGATTTCTAGGTTGTAGAAGAGATATGGACTGGAAAACCTCCCTCTTATGCGTATCTCCGTGACTTTGGATGTGACGCATTTTGCCATGTGCCCAGGGACAAGAGAAGTAAGCTGGATCCCAAGAGTGTCAAATGCATTTTCTTTGGTTTTAGGGATGCAAGCAAGATGGCTTACCGTCTCTGGGATCCGCAGGAGTGGAAAGTTATCCACAATTCTGATGTAGTCTTCCATCAAGAAAAAATGCATAGGCAGCCTGAGAGAGTTGTTGATCCGCAGGGTCATACTTCAGGAGGAGCCGAGAGCTCCCGCACAGCCAGTTGGACAGCCTACAGCTGCAGTAGATGCTCATGGTTAGGGTATTGGACAGGCAGCAGAGCTTGCCGTGAGACGGTCTACTAGAGACAGGCATCCACTATATAGATTTCAGCCCTCAATGCATTATGTCTTGGTTACAGATGCAGGAGAGCCTTTCACGTATGATGAGGCTATGCGCAGGGGTGACAACCACTCCTGGGAGAGGGCTATGCATTCTGAGATAGACTCCCTGCATAAGAGTGACACTTGGGATTTGGTTTCCTTGCCTACGAGCAAGAAGGCTTTGCCATGCAAGTGGGTGTGCAAGCTAAAAAGTACCCCTAGACACCCCAAGCCGGCATACAAGGCTAGATTGGTAGCAAAGGGTTTTAAGCAGGAGCAAGGTGTGGACTTTGACGAGGTCTTTTCTCCTATGGTTAAGATGACCACCTTGCGCTTAGTCTTGGCTTTGGTTGCTCAACTTGACTTGGATTTATACCAGATTGATGTCAAGACGGATTTCTTACATGGGGACGTGCATGACGAGATTTATATGGAGCAACCTAAGGGCTTTGTAGAACCTGGCAAGCAGCACCTAGTGTGCAAATTGAAGAAAAGCCTTTATGGCTTGAAACAGGCACCTAGGGAGTGGTATCATAAGTTTGATGCCTTTATGCAGTCACAAGGCTACAACCGAAGTGCTATGGATCCGTGTCTTTACAAGAAGAAAGCCCGTGATGGTTCTTTATTGGATTTGGTACTCTATGTGGATGATATGCTGATAACGGGAAAAGCTCATGATGAGCTAGATGCTCTTAAGTCTCAGCTCAAGAAGAGCTTTGAGATGAAAGATCTGGGACAGGCCGCTCATATACTTGGTATACGCAGTAGATGCGACAGGCATCAGGGACTCCTCTACTTGTCACAGAAGGAGTACATTCATAAAGTCCTTGAGCGCTTCCCCATGTAGGACGTAAAGCCTATTGGTTGTCCATTGCCTTCTTATGTGAATGTATCACAGGTTGATTGTCTACAGCCAGATGAGCAGAGGACCGAGATGGCCAAGATTCCCTATGCATCCGCAGTGGGTAGTCTTATGTATGCCATGATAGCCACTCGTCCAGATATTGCCTTTGCAGTTGGTGTTGTGGCACGCTATATGGCTATACCTGGCAAGAAGTATTGGGATGTCGTGAAGGGTATCATGAGGTACCTGAAGGGCACTACAGATATGTGCATATGCTATGGCAGCCAGGATACAAGAGTCATGGGGTACACTGACTCTGATTATGCAGGACATGCACATAGTAGAAAGTCCACTTCTGACTATGTATTCACCTATGCTGGAGATGATGTTTCTTGGATGTCCAGGGTGCAGAAATGCACGGCCCTTTCTACTACAGAGGTCGAGTATGTTGCAGCCACTGAGGCTTACAAGGAGGCCATTTGGTTGGGTCGTTTAGTTGCTGACCTTGGTATTGATGCTATCCCTACACTACATTCGGATTCTATGAGTGCTATTCAATTAGCCAAGAATCTGGTCTTCCATGCGAAGACGAAACACATTGAGGTCAGGCATCACTTCATACATGGGGTCATTGAGGACAAGTCTATTGATCTTGTCAAGATCTCGACTGACCAAAATCCTCCAGATCTGCTTACGAAAAGCCTCTCTACAGAGCGCTTTGCCTTTCTCAAGAGGTTTATGGGCGTGGGATGAGATGACGTCTTTCCTCATCTTGTTGTACATGTGTACATGTTGTACTGTCTTTTTTCTTTTTCTTTTCACTCCTCATTACTGGGGCAGATTCTCCTTTAAGTGGGAGGTTGTTGGGGGCAAAGGTGCCTCTACCTAGCCACCCGTGTATTACTACACTGACAGTCACCGCCACTGCACACTGCAGGTGGCGGGCACCCGTCACCGTCACTTTATTCTTTATTCTTTTAGTGACAGTTTGAATAAAGGAAGGCCCGATCACACATTGTGACTGTCGAAGTTTCCATTTCTAGTCTCTCCCTTTCTTGCTCTTGCTCTCCCACCATAGCTCTCGAGTCCAACCTTCGATCCATTGCTCCCTTTCATGGCAATCTCTACCCCTTGATTGTATCAGCTTCTTCCCTTAATCATGTTTTGTCTGTGGGTTCTATCCCACATGTATCTCTTTGGCATGCCCATTTGGGCCATATGTCTTTGAAGGGAATGAAAATGCTTTCTGGTTTGCAGTACTTACCGCCCCTTGATTATGCATGTTTTGATTCATGTGAGCATTGTCTTTATAGCAAGCAGACTAGGTCTAGGCATAAGAAATCTGGTAGGTCACGCATGAGTGAGCCCTTGGCATTGGTACATTCGGATGTCTATGGGCCCATGCCTTGTCAGTCTATGGGTGGTGCAAAGTATTTTGTTACGTTTATAGATGATTTTTCATGCAAAGTTTGGGCTTATCCCATCAAGCTGAAATCCGATTATTGGCTATATTTCAGAGATGGCTTGCATTGGTTGAGAACCAGTCTGGGAATAGGCTAAAATGCCTAAGGACAGATAATGGGGGTGATTATGTCTCACGTGCTTTTGAGCAGTTATGTGATGAGAGGGGTATTAAGCGTTAGTTGACCGCCCCCTACACCCCCCCAGAATGGTTTGGCTGAGCGGATGAATAGAACCATCCAGGAGCGTGTACGTAGTATGCTTAGTCATGCAGGCCTACCATAGAGCTTTTGGGCTGAGGCAGTTAGTACAGCTGTGCATGTCATAAACAGATCACCTTCTAGTGGTTTGGATTTCCAAGTTGTAGAGGAGGTATGGACTGGAAAACCCCCCTCTTATGCGCATCTCCGTGTCTTTGGATGTGAGGCATTTTGCCATGTGCCCAGGGACAAGAGAAGTAAGCTGGATCCCAAGAGTGTCAAATGCATTTTCCTTGGTTATGGGGATGCAAGCGAGATGGGTTACCGTCTCTGGGATCCGCAGGTGCAGAAATTCATCCGCAGTCATGATGTAGTCTTCCATGAAGACAAGATGCATAGGCAGCCTGAGAGCGTTGTTGAGATCCGCAAGGTCATATTTCAAGAGGAGCCGAGAGCTCCCGCACACCCAGTTGGACAGCCTACAGCTGCAGTAGATGCTCATCGTCAGGGCGTTGGACAGGCAGCTGGGTAGGCAGCAGAGCCTGCTGTGAGACGGTCTACTAGAGACAGATGTCCACGAGATAGATTTCAGCCCTCAATGCATTATGTCTTGGTTACAGATGCAGGAGAGCCTTTCACTTATGATGAGGCTATGCGCAGGGGTGTCAGTCACTCTTGGGAGAGGTCTATGCAGTTTGAGATAGACTCCCTGTATAAGAATGACACTTGGGATTTGGTTTCCTTGCCTACGGGGGCAAGAAGGCTTTGCCATGCAAGTGGGTGTACAAGCTAAAAAGTACCCCTAGACACCCCAAGCCGGCCTACAAGGCTAGATTGGTAGCAAAGGGTTTTAAGCAGGATCATGGTATGGACTTTGATGAGGTCCTTTCTCCTGTGGTTAAGATGACCACCCTACACTTAGTCTTGGCTTTGGTTGCTCAGCTTGACTTGGATTTATACCAGATGGATGTCAAGACGTCTATCTTACATGGGGACTTGCATAATGAGATTTATATGGAGCGGCCTAAGGGCTTTGCAGAACCTGGCAGGCAGCACCTAGTGTGCAAATTGAAGAAAAGTCTTTACAGGGCTTGAAACAGGCACCTAGGGAGTGGTATCATAAGTTTGATGCCTTTATGCAGTCACACGGCTACAGCAGGAGTGCTATGGATCCGTGTCTTTACACGAAGAAAGCCCATGATGGTTCTTTACTGATTTTGGCACTCTATGTGGATGATATGCTGATAACAGGGAAAGCTCATGATGAGCTAGATGCTCTTAAGTCTCAGCTCAAGAAGAGCTTTGAGATGAAAGATCTGGGATAGGCCGCTTACATACTTAGTATGCGCATTACATACAACAGGCATCAGGGACTCCTCTACTTGTCATAGAAGGAGTACATTCATAAAGTCCTTGAGTGCTTCTGCATGCAGGACGTAAAGCCTATTGGTTGTCCATTGCCTTCTTATGTGAAGGTATCATAGGTTGATTTTCCGCAAACAGAAGAGCAGAAGGCCGAGATGGCCAAGATTCCTTATGCATCTGTAGTGGGCAGTCTTATGTATGCCATGATAGCCACTCGTCCAGATATTGCCTTTGCAGTTGGTGTTGTGGCACGCTATATGGCTACACCTGGCAAGAAACATTGGGATACCGCGAAGGGTATCATGAGGTACCTGAAGGGCACTGCATATATGTGCATATGCTATGGTAGCCAGGATACAGGAGTCGTCGGGTACACTAACTTCGATTATGCAGGACATACAGATAGTAGAAAGTCCACTTCTGGCTATGTATTCACATATGCTGGAGGTGCTGTTTCTTGGATATCCAAGGTGCAAAAATGCACGGCTCTTTCTACTACAGAGGCCGAGTATATTGCAGCCACTGAGGCTTGCAAGGAGGCCATTTGGTTGGGTCGTTTGGTTGCTGACCTTGGTATTGATGCTATCCCTACACTGCATTCGGATTCTATGAGTGCTATTCAATTAGCCAAGAATCCAGTCTTCCATGCGAAGACGAAACACATTGAAGTCAGGTATCACTTCATACGTGGGGTCGTTTAGGACAAGTCTATTGATCTTGTCAAGATCTCGACTAACCAAAATCCTGCAGATATGCTCACGAAAAGCCTCTCTACAGAGCGCTTTCCCTTCCTCAGGAGGTTGATGGGCGTGGGATGAGATGGCGTCTTTCCTCATCCTGTTGTACATGTGTATATGTTGTACTGTCTTTTTTCTTTTTCTTTTCACTCCTCACTAGGGCAGATTCGCCTTTAAGTGGGAGGTTGTTGGGGGTAAAGGTGCCTCTGCCTAGCCTCCCGTGTATTACTACACTGACAGTCACCGCCACTTCACACTGCAGGTGGCGGGCGCCCGTCACCATCAATTTATTCTTTATTCTTTTAGTGACAGTTTGAATAAAGGAAGGCCCCATCACACATTGTGACTGTTGGAGTTCCCATTTCTAGTCTCTCCCTTTCTTGCTCTTGCTCTCCCGCCATAGCTCTCAAGTCCAACCTTCGATCCATCGCTCCCTTTCATCAATTCCACCAACCTTGGGGTCTTTAGGAGTCAACACCTTTGGCTTAAGGGTAGAGCACCACACCATTCTTCTAGTAAAAGCCCTCAGATATTCTATTAGATGGGGAATCATTGTTATATAATTTGGCATTAGCATCATTATCCAATATGTGCTCCTTGCATGGAGAAACCCACCAATTAAGCCTATGCACTTAAATTTAATTGTCACAGGTGGATTTAAGGTCCAACCAAGGTGTACGCTGAAAGATTGGCCAGCCAAGATTGCCATAGTATAATTCTCAGTTAACTTTGTTGTTATGAAAGGGGTTAACTATGACTTGCTATTTGGACATCTTGGATGCATAACACACTACACATTGAGGATTAGAGCAATAGTCTAGTCATTCTCAAGAATAGAAAGGGCACAATATGAATAGAGATGGAGATATGGAAAACATCCCCAATTGATTTAGATACAATCTCTAGCATGCTCCAAGAAGACGCCAACTATCCTCCCACCCAACAACCTCTCACAAGCTACATTCCATGCCTTGAAGATGAGCAAGATTGGATGCATAGACTTTCCACTCTAGAATTGCCATTCATAGAGGAAACTCACAAACAAACTAGTTTTATAACCCATTTGGCTAGCTTTAATCACTAATACATGCTTTGTTGAGTAATCTTAGATAATAATATCAATGGTTCGTCTATCATTCCTATAGTAGTTTAGGTAACTTAATTAGTTAGAGAAAAAGACTAGAAATCTTTAAGTAAATGATTCAAGTCTACTCGTAAGCAACTATGACCACTAAAATTAGGTTATTTGCTAAAACTTCAAATCTTGGAACCAAATGTACAATAGAGTATCTTTAACCATTTGTTTTCTCTTATCAATTTCAAAATGAAAGTATTAAGAGGCAATCCAAAGTTGTTTCAATTGGTGATGTCTATTTATGGAAGAGCAAACGATAAGATGTAAGAGAAAGAGAAATGCCTTGCTAATATTTCCACCAAATTATATGATCCTTGTTACGTTTCTAATATCTCTTTTGATAGTTTTTTTCATTCCTTAGAAATAGGTCTTACAAAAGAATCCATGCATAGTAGAGATTAGACCATCACATAACATGTAGCAAATCTCATAGCCCAAAGAGGAGGAAGTAACTCTAGTAAAGAAAAGAAGAAGGTGACAAAGGAACCAACTACCAATTCAATGACCATTCATAAGCTGATGGCTCAAATAGAAACCATGTAGGTACAAATCAATGAGTTGGCAAAAGCAAGACCCACACTTGCAGTCACCATCACTAATCTAGAAGAGAGCTCTTAACCAACTCATGCCTCAAAAAATGCACAAGAATCTTCCAAAAGGGGCAAAGCGCAGCATGAAGAATAGGAACCCTAAAGCAATTGTGTAAAGAGATTAAAGAAGACAAGGAAAATGCACTCAAGGCCAGCCAAGAGCTCCAAAACAAGTTGGAAAGGATGCAAGATGAATACAAAAACTTCTTGGAGGAATCTAAAAAGGAGATTGGGGAGATCCAAGCTTAACTCAAGGAACGTAATAAGGCACTTAAGAAACTACAAGATGAGTTCGAGAATCAACTGAAAGAGCATAACTTAGCACTAAAAGATCTCCAAAATCAATTGGAGTGTAACACGACACTCAAAGATCTTTAAGAAAAGCATATGCAAGAGCTTTGTACTCAATTAAAGGAGCATGATTTAGTGCTTAAAAATCTCCAAGATTAGCTTAAGCAAGAGGCCGCCACAAATGAGCTTCAAGATAAACTCAAGGAGCAAGACCTAACTCTTAAAGACCATGGGGCAAAAGCAGTCAGGTTGAGCATGGAGCTAATAGAATTCAATCATAAGCTCGTGCTTGTTGCACTCAAAGTGGCCCAAGAAAAGGTAAAAACAAGTCTACATGAGAGAATTTGGAGCATTTGCATCAGAAAGATTCGCAATATCAAAGTTACCCACATTGACAAGACCTAATTATTTCAACCCATGGACTTGATCCTTCGTTTGCTCATTTTACAATATAATTTGCTAACTGTCTAGATCTTTCCTTCATCTCACTTCCTACAACTATCTCGGACTCCTCATCAAGCTCCTTTAACAACTAATATCACCTTATGAAGACAAGATACCTCCACTTAATGTCAATGATGGAATTGATTGAGTGGCAATGATTTTCCTTCACCTCCAAGCCCTAGTAGTATCAACCTTTTGTACCTAATTTATTGGAGGACATGGTGGAGAGCACATTTTCAGTGTGCATCCACCCTTTTCACTCAAAGGCATCACTGTAGTTGTGGGAGCACATCAAGGAATATCTTCTCACAGCAAATGTTGTCTTCCACACTTATGCCACCTCTTGAGTGAATTGTTCTCTCTTGTACATCATCATGTATTATATTTTTAAAAAAATAAATGAAAGAAAAGATAAACAAAAAAAACAAAAAGAAAAGTGCATGTGCATTCATTGTACTTAGGGCAACACCCTAACATTTCCCCCATGTCACAACGTTAGGGTGCATCAATGGCGCGACATTCGAGACTTGCTTTGATAACTATCACCTTGAGAATAGTGCCACACCACATTATCTCACCAAATAGGTCCTCAAGTATGGGACATCATTCGAAGTTTACTTGGAATTCGACCTAGCTCCCAACAACACATGCATAAGCACAAAACGATTACACAAGGTTGACACACCCCGTAGAAAGATCATGAGTGACATAATAGGTACAACATAGCTCCTCAAGATCCATCAATATTGGTGGCTCGCAGTCATTATGATCCCTTTAACATCATCCATCACATCTCCCTTTCTCTTTAAGCTAACCTAGCACACTCCTAGTCTCTCAATCTCACTACCTTGCCCCATCCACATCTCTTCTATCACATCATGCCATTCACCCCTGCCAACTCCCTCGTTAGATGTCCCATAGCCTTTCACTAGTATCAACATTATAACTTTAGTAAAAGTGCCATGGGACTAGCAATCATTTAGGAGGGAGGATAGTGTTAATTGCAAGAAGGAGATGACCCACAAAGTTTTGGACAAAGAATAACTCTTGTAACATTTTATGCTACTATTTTTATGAGAGTCGAGCTCCCTCCTATACCAATCGTATTTAACAACTAACATCACGATCACAATTTGTATTAGGCATATTTTAATCAAGACTAAGATTTGATTGTATGTAAAAAGAGCCATGATTGGCAAGAGAGACCACAAAGGGGTAGGATGCTCCAAGGGGATAAGGAAATCGTAACCCTAATTTTCATGTACTTGAAGGATTAAAAAGAATAGAACAAGCTATTCATGTGTGTGTAAAGTTTAAGTACTTGGCTTCTTGCTTTTCATTGTGAGAGAGGGAGAGAGTGGGAGTTTGAGAGAGTGAGTGAGTGTGAGGGACCATGTGGGTGAAGCCTCCTTCTTTCTCTTGAGCACTCTCATGCCTATGCTCATACTTATTCCTTATATGCTAAGGTGGTAGAGTGTTGAGAATGAAAGGAGCATATTCGTGGACCATGGAGCTTCATGCTTGAGGGAGGACCATACAATTTCAGTATGAATAGATCTTGGTATTTGTAATGTGTATGAGAGGCTAGGTAAGAGATAGCCATCATGCATCATGGTTGAACCTCTTGAACAAATAAGAGGGTATCCAAAGTCCCATTGTTGAGCTTGTGTAGCACATCACTTTGGGAGTACTAAAATATCATTTTTGCATCAATTTTATGTTGGCTTAATATTTAGGTAGTCATTGCTTGGCTTTTTGGGGCACTCTGTTTTGTAGTCCATTGATTTATTTTGAGCTTCCCATTGGATATCTCTTGTTGTTTTTATGTTTAAACAAACTTTTGTTATTATGGCTTCTTCATCGATTTCAAATAATAATTTTTTTTATATATAAAATCTTGATGGAACAGACTTTTCATATGCTAAATAACAAATCTACAACATATTAGTCCAAAAGAATAGTTGAAACCAATCTATTATATTGACCCATATGTATGAGAGAAATTGAATGAGCTAACATACTCCACTTTATGCTGGCACACTCAAAGTCCGCATATTTTAATGTGAAAGACATGGAAGGTGCATATGGTATATGCAAAAGGCTTGGTGAATTTTATGAGAAAGAAGGTGTAGCTTTGCAGGTATATTGGTTGAAGAAGCCCATTGATCTCTCCATGGATGGGACTTCTATGTCTAACCATCTAAATGAGTTCAATACTATTTTTAGCCAATTGATATCTCAAAAGATCACATTCCATGACTCGGTTAAGGCTATGTTTATGTTACTCAACTTGTATGGGAGTCTAGATACTTTTAGTATTACCATTTGTAACTCCACACCCGCATGTGGTCTTATGAGAGCTAATGTGAGAGCACTTTGCTCATTGAGGAGTTCATAATAGTCTATGGTACCGCTGGTCTATGCTCAATCACTACTAGTTGTGTTCCCACCCTTTTGCTCACCCTTTTGGATCAATTTTGGGGTTGTTTTGCTGAATTTACACCAGCGCATACTCTTATCATTTGCAAACATTTGTAGTCATTATGATAGGTTCATTAATCAATAGTGCTATTTTCAATATTAGAAAGCTTGATGGCAATAACTTCCAATATTGGAAGACATAGATATGGAAAGTCTCGGTACAAAGCATCTCAATAATGGGTCCCCATGCACTGCTCTTAGTTGACAAGTTGCAAAGAAGATATGGTTTGGGAAGCCTTCATCATATACTCGTTTGAGGGTCTTTGGATGTGAGGCTTTCTACTATGTTCCCAAGGACAAGCACAACAAGCTAGATCTAAAATCTGTCAAATGCATCTCTCTTAGATATGGTGATAAAGGTGAGATGGGCTATTTCCTTTGGGATCCATAGGCTTGGAAGGTTATCCTCAGCCACCATGATGTTGTGTTTCATGAAGAGAGGATGCATAAGCAGCTTGGACAAGTACTTGAGGTATGCATGGTGGTCTCTCGAGAGGAGCATTGTATTACTGTACAACCAGCCCTACTTAGACAACTTGCTGCACTTTTTGTTGCTTATATAGAGGTCCATTATCTACCCCTTGTGCAAGATCGTGCTATTAGGTAGAGAGGACATAATTCAAAGAAATAGATGGCAAGAAGCCCTATGTAAAACAAGTCGTGCAATTCAAACCCACATTTTCAATTAATATCGAAAATTTTCATTCTTGCACTTTACAGCACCTCATATATACATTTAATAGATTTTAAAGTTGCATATGAATTATGTGAGCAAAAATAAACCTCTCTTGAGGTACCAAAGTAGTCACTAAGAAAATTGAAGAGTGTTAACTTCATTAGATGTGCATGGAGGTAAGGTTTAGATTCAAAAGGACCATAAGATGTTAGTAGTACTAACTCATGATGTATCTCAAAAGATATCAACCATCATGAGACGAAAGCTAAGAGATTCCTTAGCAACATGATAGGAAAACTATTAGAGTTAAATTGGGAGTTTTTGAAAGATTTATCCAAATTTAATACAAATTTAAAGAGACATCCAAACCTAAAGAACACTACTCTGAAAGTTTGACATACTTTTGATAAATCAACATCTATAATTCTCAAGCCATCAACAAATCCTTCAACTCAAGTAGAATTTCATAAAGTAGATGATTTTACAAGACTAATAGTCAATGATCGGGGAGAAACTATCACCCCCCACTATATGGCACTTCGTTACTTCCCTTCATAGGCCCTATTTTTATTTAAATTATACATCTTTAGATGTTTAATATCAATGGCTATTTTTATAGCACTATTGTACACTCAAAGCTCATCATTATCATATAAATATGGGTCATTGTAAATGTGGACTGGCCAAGGTATAAAGAAGTCACACAATTATGCTCATGGTGCATATTTTAAGAACACATGCCATGGAGATGATCACATAACAAGGAGCTAACTTATAAAAACATTCAATATATTATACAAATGCATCTTTAGTTGATCAAAACATTAGAGAATGAAAGGCCATTGCATTAGCTAAATTACTTGAGCAAGAAATTCGAGCACATCGGGGATGAAGGTGGTAAAACATTGTTGTAGTGAATGCAAGTGCAACATGGCACTATGACATATCATCCAAACCAAAACTAGAACCAAATAGAACAATAGAATCACCTCAATATATATGAGTGGTAAAAGACATGATAGCATTGAACTAGCACATGAATGTATCTAAGGATTTTGGTTCCTCCCATGAATGCCTACAAGGCCTCTAGCTCATGCAGTTGAAATGAAAGGAACCTAGGCTAGCCTAAATCTAGCCAGAGTGCTGGAAATGAATTAATCTAAATACTAGAAGAATGGTAGGAAGCCATAGCCTAAACTATATTAAACTACTAGAAGAATGGTAGGAAGCCATAGCCTAAACTATATTAAACTACTAGAAGAATGGTAGGAAGCCATAACCTAAACTATATTAAACTAAGAAAATGAATAAGAAACAAAAATTGGAATTAACTCACCAAGTTTGATTGATCATAATGACAAAAGGTCCCTACAATAGCACTTTCTTCCTTATTTATAGTCCTTCCCCAAGTCTATATAGTGCAATTATTTTCAAGTTATTTACAAGCCTTTTTTTTCCCACATTACAAGCCATACCCACCTAGAGAGGCTTTGTTTTTAAAGCTTGAAGGGTGGGAAATAATACAACGGAGAGAATTTGAAAATCATAGAACTCTTGTGTTGAAGAAAATCCCATAGGTGATAAGTACAAAGGAAATGACAATTGTGAGTTTCCTACATGCTGTCTCATAACAGGGTTGTCATGGAAAAAGAGCCATAACTTTTGATATAAAACTCCAAATTGAGAAAATGAGGTGTCATATTGAAGCATACACTGAAGGATATCACCTTCAACCATAAAAACCTGACTGCGATAACTCTAAGACAATTTATTTATGAATAATATTTGAATACAACAAGTTGTATTATAGAGGAAACCCAATCTTCTTCAACCTTCTCCCCATAGAAAGCATGCATAAACCATGAAGACAAAGTAACACAAAATCTTGGATGTGGAGTACCTTGATACATGCTTAATGCCCATAAAAGAAAGCTTCTTGGGTCAAAGGGAATCCCAACATAATGATCATCAATAATAGGAAAACTGTGACCAAGCATATGTGTTGTACCACTCGGATTAAATAGGTATAAAGAATCATCACCATAAGCACCCAGATCAAAAGGAAATATGATGCCATCATCTTCTTCATATGCATCCAAGTCATATGCATCATATGTATCCAAATGACAATGTCCATCTATAGGCGCATCATGAGATTGTCCAAAGTATTCATTACCTACATGATCAACATTACCATCTTGTACTTTATGACCCACTATATCACTCTCTTGTTGAGCTTCCTCATCATTGTCCTCTCCCTTAGTTTCTTGTTCTTCCTCATCACCATCATCATCAACATCATCATCTTCTTCCTCCTCCTCCTCCTCTTCATCTTCGTCTTCTTTCTTCTCTTCAACTTCCTTCTTCTACTTCTACATTGCTCACATCAGCAAGTATAATGTTCACCCTTGCATTGGTTTGTTGTCCCATATAAATATGCTACCCAAAATAATGGGATAACAAAGGCTTGGCAATAGACTTGAAGTTTCAAGCAATCTTTGTTAATTCAGTAATGACTGGGAGGGTTGCATATTTTCAAAAAGTAGTTTGTGTTTTTAAAAAATGACCAATAGTTATCATCTCAAATCTGAAACAAGGCATGCTTGACTAGTGTTCCATTTCACATTGACTTACAACCAAGCTAGGTGAGAAGAAAATCAGGATAGCAGCATGGCAGAGGCTAGTATGGTTACTATAAGGACATAAGGAAACTGAGGGAAGTGGTTGATCATGTTGGCAACATGATGGAGTGAAAGCTTAACAAGTTGATTGCTTTGGCTACCTCCCACAACATGGAGTCAAATCTTGGCAAATTGACTGTTTTGGCTACCTCATTTCATGTTTCTAATTCAACTTCGAATGAGTTCCTTACCCATGACTATCAACAACACTATTATGGGTAGCAGCATTATACTAGTGGGTATGGACAGCCATCATTTAATTTTGCACAGCAACATGGTGATTATGCTCAGGATCGTTATGGTTTTGGGCAACATGCATGCTATGAACCTTGTCAAGAATGTGGGCAGGACTCTTGTGACTTTAGACAGCAGCATAGCTACTATGAGCATCATGATAATGATCATGTTTATGAGAACGTGTTTACTCAACATCATGGTTCTTATGAGTTCTATGTGAATGCAAATCATGCTATTCCTTTTGAGCCATATCCCAATGAGAAAGCTTCTACCAAGTGCTTACACCATGGATCTATCAAATGCTACTTACAACCCTATCCTTGCTGGTTCTTACAACTCTTCTATGGATGCCATGTGTCTAATATCCTCCATCAATTTGAGGCCAGATTTGACTACTATAATTGAGAAGCTCTATCACAGGTACACTCTCATAGAAAGCAGTGGTTGATATGTCAACAATAAGAGCAAGTCCCTATTCTGTAGCCCTCAAGCTTTGATGCTCTTGTGGCTTTTGGTGAGTACTATTCTTCGATATTTGCTCTCTCTTTGCTGGGAACCTTCGAGGAAAAATTGGGCAAAATTGGCTGGTGTTGTTAGCTACTCCAAGAGTATTCTGAATTTACAGGTTGATGTGTCTACTGTGTTGTGACCAAGAGTATTTTGAATTTACAGGTTGATTTATCTACTGTATTGTGAGGCATTCCTCAATAGACCTCAACAGCCTGCTGTAAATAGCATGAACTGCAATGTAAAGAAGGCTAGTTCTCGCAATTATTTTGAACTAGGGATCCCCTACTATTAGATGCAGGTAAGCCAGAGTTCTTGGACCATCTATAGAAGGTGTGACCCCTTGCCTTAAAGTGGACTGCAACAGTTGCTACAATTCAGACCAAATGTTTTCACAGAAGCACTGCCACCAATCTCAACTCCTGCTCTTCTTGCAGCTACTATTTGATAAACATCAAAAGCTCCTATTATGCATAACCGGCAATGCAGAAGATAAGGTTATCTTTCTTTGCCTTGAGGAGTAGTGGGAAATTTTCAGCTAAGTTAAAATGTGAATTCCTATGCTGCACAAAAGCAATTCAAACGATCCTTTGCAGCATACATTCAAAGAAGAAGAACAGGTCTTTCCTCTCTTGATGTAGCACTTCAGCTCTGATGAGAAAGCATCGTTTGTGTGGTAGTTCTTTTGTAGTATACCAGTGGATCTCCTTCAAAAGTTTCTTACATTCAAATGCTTGCTTACAAGCAAGAAAAGCAACTCAGCAATGAAATGGCCATGTTGCAATGAAGTTTTGCAGATCCACCATTGCTTGCACTTGCTCAAGCAGATGTTTTGGTCCATGCAGAGCACGACAATGCTTCAGATCCAACAACCAACGGCCATCTTCAGCAACATGATGATATGGATAATCATATACAAGAGAAGCTTGTCTCTTTGGCAGAGATTGAAAGGAAAGCAGATTCCCTACACCATAACACTCTTAGAAAAGTGCTCAATGTCCTGGATACAGTCTATAAAGCTCAATACCTCAAAAAAATAGGCATATTCATGATCATGCAGCATCTTCATTGAGTAGCAATCAAAACATTACAAGCTACTTCAATGATCTGGAGTATGATCCTTGTGCTGTCTTAATGGAAGGCATTTGCCCTTCTCTGAGCAGCAATGAAATTATTATAAGCTACTTCAAGAGCATGCTGTCAGGCAGTTTATCCCTGAACAATGCTTGGAGCCGTTAAAATCTGTGAGACAAGTCAAATGCCATTCTGAGAAGGGCGTTGTTGGGCAGAGGGCCTCCATTGTTAATGACTTTAGGAGTTGCTATCAAGAAAAACACGATGATCCGCTCCACTAGTCTAGATTTGCAAGCATTGAATCTCAATTTTGCCCTAAATTTCTGCGCTTCTGCACATGTTGTACCATGTAGTTTGAACTAGAGCTTGCAAAGCTTATCAAATATGCAGCTGTGGTTGGAAATACCACTTGTGAGTCCAGAACTTTCAAAGAATCATCACAGTTTACCACTTGTGAGTCTGGAACTTTCAGAGAAAACGCAGAGATGCCATAGCAACAATGAATAGTGTTTCCGATTTTGGCCTTTCAGTAGGCCGCCAGAAGCTCTCAGTCGTAGAGCAACAGGTGATGGAGATGGAAAACACAGAGATAGGAGCTGGAATACTATTTTTAGGAAGATCATGGGGTTTCTGTCATCACAAAAGTCTCAAAGGAGCTTGATGTTTGCTCTGGCAGTTTTGCCCCTGAGAGTAAACGTTTTGCACAGATGAAACCTTATGCGTTTGGAGCTACGAGCTTAAGTGGACGAAGAATAGTGGGTCCAGATAAGCTTCTTTGAGAGCTTGAAATTTCTAATCTGATCACGCAGGATTGCAGATAGCATACTTTTCTCTCGAACCTCTTTTGCCAAGGTAGCTTCTTGAATCATTTCAATCTTCCATAAGTCTAGGTTACAGACAAAGGTCTGTGCCACCTTGTCTTGTTGTCCTGCCTTGTAGATGGTCTATTGTGGTGAGAGTAGATCACTCACAAGTCTATACGAAGAAAACCTTCAAGGATGTCAAGATCTGTTCCACTTCAACTGGAAGAAATTATCTGTTTGCTGGGAGGTGAAAGATGCTTGCTGCCTAGATATACACAGGCTGCGGTTCATATTGATCCTTCAAAAATGTGGTTGAATCCCTCGCTATCCTGGTTCGGCTCCAATGATGAAGCCTATGGGACAATGGGAGTATTATAACCATCATTGATGACACAAGGGAGTTGCAATGGCAGTAGCTAACAATAGGAAACATCTCAGAGCTCCAAGTCAAGGATTAATGGACTCGTGTTGAAGAAATCAGATCTACAGGTCAACAGATTTTGCACCGGCTTTCCAGCAGCTCTCATGGCCGTTCTTCCCTCAAAAATGATGTTCATCTTCAAGCTCTTGATGCATAAGATCCCATGGCGGAAGCCTAGATGCAAGATCATACAACCAGATTGTAGGAAAGTTTTACCAAATACCTGCAGAACAATCTTCATAAGATGGTGAAGATTCTTGTACAATGTTCGCCTTTTGATTCCAAATTGTGAGGTATGTCCAAACTAGTTGCACTTGAATTATTCTTTGTTCTTTGTGTCCATTTCTCCTGCATACCTTGCACATAACCTTCGAGGAAAAACCTTGGTTCTAGAGTGCAGTTGCTATTTTTCATTAATTTTACCTTCTTGCTCATATAAAGAAACTTCCAATGCATTGAGCTTTCTATCCGGCACATTTCCTAATGTTGCTACTACTTCTTCATACACTTTGTCAGGTTTATGTATGTTGTTGAGCAACACTGCAATTGCTTCATTCCAATGCATTGAGCTTTTCTATCCGGCACATTTCCTAATGTTGCTATTGCTTCTTCATACACTTTGTCAGGTTTATGTATCCTGTTGAGCAACATTGCAATTGCTTCATCCTCTTCAATGTCTTTGCCTATGGAAGATAGTTGCAGTTTCAAACTTTTAAATTTGTTTGTGAATGACGTCAAGGAGTCATAGTAGTTGAGATCTAGCCTAAAGAATTCCATTAAAAGCTTAAACTGAGTTCTTTGTCTGAGATCAAAATATCTTATCCAGCTCATTCCATGCTTCCTTTGTGCTTTTGATTCCTGAAATGTGGTGGAGAACATCATCAGATAGACCCATGCAATTATACCAAGAGCTTTGTTATTTTTCCTTCTCCGCATTGGCTCATTGAGATCCTCAGGTTCTTCAAAAATCTCTCAAAGGTAGTTTCTCATTAAATGATATATGGTTTTCATTTTCCATGTATGAAAACCATTTCCCTTAAATTTGTCTACTACTTCTATTTCAAACATTTTGGGAACAAAGTTGTCTTGCTACAGTGACTCACATGAAAGTGTCTAACTCTGATTACAAGGTGTAGATGAGATCACAATCAGATTTTTAAGAAATGGAAATCCACACGTGACCAAACTTTTAGGCCTTTAAATGTAACAATATGAGCAACCTTTAAAATGAACCTAATTTGAATTTGGCAATGCAAATTATAGCTTTGAGGAAGTAGTTTATACCCAATAATGTGAACAAGGCTTTAGGCTAACCAATTTGAAGGAGGTGAGTGTGAACAGGGTTATTTGAGGCTAAGGTTTTAAGCTTAAATCTCAACAAAAGATTAGAAAAAAAGAAGAAATTTGTGAATATGCCATCTATGCCTACCATGAATGGCATAGGCCAGGAGGATGTTGTCGATAGCATTAGGTGTGGTGAGTATATCCTCTGGTACCACGCTCATCAATTCTTGCAGAAGCAACCCCCTAACTTCTAACAAAGCAACCCCCTTCTCAAGCTAAGCTTCAGCTCAAGCAAGCCCTAAGCTTCTCAACAAGCAACCCCCTTAAGAAAAGGGTTTAAGTAGCCCCTTACAAATTGTAAAAAAACACAAGAATCCAATAAATACACCTTGTATAACCACTTCAATGGCTACCCTTCTTCTTCCTCTTGATAATGGAAGCCCTCAAAGTGAACCAAAAATATGATATGAGCATAATGGAGAGCTATACCTTAATGGAATATGACCTTCTTGTCTTCTCAATGAGCTTGGCACTTCTAACCTTCAATCTTCACTCCAAGATTTGCTTGGATAGTAACACCTCCAATGCTTGAGCTCCTAAAATTTGAGTGGCAACCATGAAATCCCCCACAACCTCACAATCTAAACAAAAGAGGCTTTGATACCACATTGCAAAACATGGATTAGACAAGAAGATGAGTGTACACTATGGGGGAAAGTA
Organism: Lygodium microphyllum; assembly: GCF_053477565.2. Lineage (NCBI taxonomy): Eukaryota > Viridiplantae > Streptophyta > Polypodiopsida > Schizaeales > Lygodiaceae > Lygodium > Lygodium microphyllum. Next base: position 25,967,744 of record NC_141161.1, on the reverse strand, counting down.
GAAGAACAAGAATGAAACCAGAGTGGCATGAAAAAGACTTTATTGATTTGATGGTTGCAAGTACATTCTTTTATAATTTTCTAGCTTGGACACACTTCCCTTTCTTTTCTTATGGGATACAACACTTTACATGTGCTTATAGCATAGCCTCTAGCACCATACATTTTAATACCAACATCTTCCATTGTGTATGTCACCCCCATACATACAAGGTTCATGCATTTAAGTCCAAGTCCACATGTCAAGACATCCCTCTAAAGCATTGTGCTCATGTTCATGAGCATCCCATATATACATTCCCTTTTAGTCCCATATACATAGCACCATAAGGGCTCAACCATTTATTGAGTCTCATCTTACATCATAGGAACCCAAAATGCAAAGTGTTCCTACTTCCTTTGTCCACCTCACACTTTTCAAGAATCTAATGGCACCTCAAGATGATCATATCCAAGATAACTCTAACTCCAAACTAGATGCATAGCCTTAGAAAGAAGACCTTCATTCTATGGAGTCCTTAAGGATGATAATACACCTCCTCTTGAGCTTGAACTACTAAGTCATGAACATCATTGTTGAAATCCTCTTGACCACCTTGTTCTTACTACTTTGTATCTTATTCATGTATCTTCTCTCCATCTCCATTGAGTTTTGAGCTTCCAAAAAAGGCCTCACAACACATGGTAGAATCCCCCATGTGAACCGCCCTCCTTCTCAATAAGTAGCTCATGGAAATGGCTAATATTTTTCACTTCATAGTATACATCACACTTCTCTAGCTATTTGTTTTTCTCTCATCCTCTCATCCCCCTCATAGCCCACACCAAGGAAAATGTATAATGACACCTAGTACCAGGCTAGCCATTCTCCATCACACAATTGCATGGTGAAAATACCCTTGACTCCTCTCAAGCCATACAATCAAGCACCACTTTCTTGACCACTAACTCTACCTAACCTAATGAATCCAAAGGTCAAAAGAAACTACCCACCAAGGCTTTAGAGGTCTTGAAAAAAGCTCATGAAGAAGATGGTTATTCTAAAGATAAGCCACCAAGCCAAAGAAGGATGATCACCCTTTTGAATATGAGGACAAGGAAAATTATTTTGTTCATGAGAAGGTGGTGGTGGGTCAAGGTGAATATTTATATGAGATCAAGAGTGAGCATCATTTTTATAGGAAAAAAGTAGTGAGGTGAGTGTGGTCATTGTCGAAGGAGGCCATTGGGTTGGCAAGTGAGGCCATGCACTAAGGTTCAAACCAAGAGAGCCAAGATACACTATCCTCTTAATGCTCTCGAATGAGAGGGAGCACCACGACCACTATTTCTTGCTTCTTTCTCCACAACCAAACCTAGCCACAAGGCAAGAATCTCAACCTCAACAAGCATAAGTGTATAAATTACCCATTCCATTACTATGAGTTTTCTTCCTTGTCCATGCAATGTAATAAATGTTACATTGACATATCTATGTCAAATTTAGTATGGTTTACAATGTAAATAAATGTTATATTTGATTTTTAACTTGGTAAACTTGAGTAATGTGATAATATCATTGTCTTGTCTTTTCATTTCCTCCAACCTAGGGGCACGAGCTAATATTACTTTGGATCTAGCACATAACATCTAAATATTGTGCATGTGATATGTTGAGAATTTAGGCAATCACACCCATTGTAGCCTCTTTGTATGGAGTAGTTGGGCTAAGGATATGCAGGTTTACTAAATCCCATAAGCACAGTGGTGGAAAGTGCTACCTACCCAAAAGACTATAATGCACTTTAATTGCCTATCATTTGCATGCAATATTATCACTTTATGAGTCCAAGCTTCCATCTTGGAACCTAATTCACTTGTGTGTGACAGCCATTGTCTCTAAGTCAATATTATCATGAGTCTTGTACTTCTCTTTCATCCTCCATAGCCATGCTCAAGGTCCATGATTTTCAACATGGTAGCAGAGACATGGTGACCATGGCTCAAATTAATAAATTTCTCTTACAGTCTCTTTCCACCTCCGCTAATGAGCTCATTTCTCACCCCCATCTTCATTCTTTCTTTCATATCAGCCACCATAGCCTACAGGACCTACTCTGCTTGGAGCTCTCGTATCTCTTCATACAAACCAAATCTCTTCAAGCTTCATTCTAGAGATTTGTTTCCTTGCTTTTAAATCTTCTCTTTATCACTTCACTTCATGACATTGTGTAGTCTTTGTAGCTTAGCAAACATTACAGAAATTGGAGCTCATTGTCTGATTTGTGCATGTTTCCGTCTGTACAGTTGTTCTTCCTCTACACAATGTGATCTTCCCTAGGATCATAGGGATTTTGAAGCCTATTAACCCAAGCTATCTCAAGCTTAAATCTTTTCCCAAATGGTCCACTATATGAGCTACAATCAATTAAAAACCAAGTCCCTGTCTGAAACCCTAAAAGGTTAGCCATAGCCATTTCACTTGTAGCTAAAAAATCCCATCATTTTCTCACTCCTCCAAGCCTATTAGAGTTCATGTGACTCTAGTCTAAGTTTCTACTCAATTCCCAGCAAACATTTGGGTATCAAACTAGCAAGGAGGGAAAGATTTGTGAAGAATTGAAAGGCTCAAGCAACAACAATTGACTAGTATCTCTTGATACTACAGTGCCATTACTTGTGTCTCTTGACACAACCAAAGGTAGCTCATTTATGGGAATTTTGGTGTTGATTTGTTGCTGCTCTAGTCACTCCAACATGGGCAAAGACTCTCCGACATGTCGCTTCAAAGGAGACGAGTTTCATATTTGGCAAACACACATAAAGCTTATCTTGATGAAGAAGGGCCTGGGGGCCATCACTAATGGACAAGAGAAGAAGCCCCATGATGCAACTCTCGCAATTTCTTGGCAAAAAAGTGATGATGAAGCTCAAGACATCAAAAATCTTGAGCTGGATTATAGATATATCCACCATGTAGATACCTGTAGCACGTCCCCTAACACTCCGAAAAGATTGGATACTTGGTTTGGTGCACAATCAAAGTCTTCAAAGTATGGTTTATCAATTGAATTTTTTAGACCTGGACATGATGCATAGATCGGACGCCTTATGCGCGCGTAGTGAGCGTCAGAAGGTCCCCAAGAACAAAAGAACTCTACTTTTTACACAAAAACCAATGAAAAAGCTTGCACGACATGAACAAGAGTCCAATTGGGTGCAATCTCCCCCCATGCCTTGTGTGAGCGCTCCACAAAGCATGTATTTTATATATAATTCATCTTCAAGCTCAAATAATAGCCCAATTTACAAAATAGCACAGTCTTTCCATCGCATGATCCATTGAAAGTACGAAATTTGAAGTTTCTTTTACTTATCTTTATTTCTTTGCGAATGGATTGGGCTTCAAGTGTTGCATCGATGGTACGTCGTATAAGATCTTTGGGTTGCGATCCATCTTGGTCATTGGTAGATCATTGCAAATTGGCCAATTGAACTTGCAAAGCTTGTTGGGATCTTTATTCTTATTCAAGCTGCATCATAATCAAATCCAACTTTTGCTCCATCATTGGTTCGGGTAAATCACCTTCAGCCATAAGATCATCCATGTTTTGTTCAATCATCCTGCAAAATTCCAAAAGACCTCACACTCTCGAAATCTTATTAGCGGGATGAGCATAGCTCAAAGGCGGGTTTACAAGGCTTGTATATTTTGTTTGGCTTTTGTAGTATCTCTCCTTTACGATTGCGGAATTCGTTGTCACAACCGTCTTCCAAGAGAATACTGTTGCGTATAGACTGCGTATGAACTTCTTTTTTTGCTGAAACTGGTTCAGCAAGACTACGAGTGTGAACAGGGACTTCTCGAAGCTCCAAAACTAGTTCGGCTTACATACAGTATGAACGGCCGCTATAAGAGTTGTTGGAGATGACTTTAGTGACTTTGGTGACTTGGAGAATTAAGAGAGCTTGGACTTTAGAGCTTAAGTAACTCAATTTGATTTTCGTGGACCTCAGTATCTTCTCGCCAGCGTCGACGGCGGGCAGTACATACTGCCACCGCAGGCACATAAATTTCGTTTTATAAAGCTTTTTTTTAATAAGCTTAATGTTAAGCTTAATAAGCTTATTCTTAAAGCTTTGAAAGCTTTGAGCTATGGAGGATTTCTTATTTGTATATTCCACGACTTGATGAAGAAGCTTTGCCGTTGGTCCTTTGCCTACAGAGGCTGGTCTCTCGCAATCAGAGGGTACAGAAGGGGGTTCTTGTGTAAACGCCTCGAACAACGTAGTATGCTTAACAATTATGATATTTGCTTGTTTTCGAGATTTAATATAAAAGAGAATGAACACTTAAAGCTGAAAATGAAAATTACTCACAAAATTACAGCCATGAAAATGTAAAAGTAATGGAGACAAGATTGAGGGTTGAAGATGGGCAACCCCCCCCCGAAGGAATGTATTTCTGCTCAACCCAAGTCCCTTAGGGAAGAGCTCAGTTACAATCAACCTGAGAGTGAGAAGAAGTAATTCTCACTCTCACAAGATCATGCAAAGATGTACAAACACACATGCATTATCTATTATGCAATGATAAGAACTGATTTCTTTACTGTATGAGAGAAGAAAAAGGGGAATTCAGCCTTTCTCCATCGTTGATCAGCAGTACATGGATAGAGCTTGCTTCTTGTAGCTAAAATGGAAGAAAGAGCTCAAGAAGGAGGTGCTGTAATGAATTTACAGGCTTGCTGTCTTGTAAAACAACAGTGATAGAAGAGGGAATATGGAGGAATTTGATAATGGAGAAGTGGGGGATGATGATGGGGATGGATGGGGCCAGTTTCTGGCTATCTGTGGGTGCTGTACATGAGTTTACAACAAAGAAAAATGATGCTCAATGAAGAAAAACGAGCTCTTATTTATAGGAGAGGGGAGAGCTAGTACAAAAGGGGAAAGTGGAGTAGCACAAGACAAGTGTCCAGCCACATGTCATGAGATGTGACAAGTGGTGGGACACTTGGAAACTTGTGTGACAAGTGTCTTGACACTTGTCTCTTCTTTATGGCCTTCCTTTTTGGGTTGAATACTGTCAAGAATAGAAACAACCAAATTTAGTAAGCACAGTCAGAGTACAGAACTTACTATTTTTAGAATGACATCCCTATTTTTTAGGACTAGCATTTTTAGGCTAATTCGAGGCTCCTAAAATTTAGGGACCTCCTAAAATTTAGGGATCTCCTAGAATTTAGGGACCCCCCAATATGGGTATCATATGAAAGCTTTTTCCCATCGCAAAAATGGTATCCGAATCTTCATGTGACTTTCCTATGCAAAGAAATGTGCATTTCAAGCTTTCAGCCCACACATGCACATTATACAAGCATTTCATGATCATGCCATCTTGTTGATTGTAACTGTCTGTTCTGGTGGATCTAGCCCACACTTCAAGGCATCAATCCTTTCTGTGTGCGAGTCTAACCCTGATATGCGTGAGTTCTAGTCACAGGCGCCCAATCAGGCCATATAGGTGGAAGTGTGAACTATCTTTTCTCTAACCCACCGCGTGGGTCCACCATAACCTGTGACCACTCATCAATGGCCAACTCCAATGCACTTTTCTTTATATCTAATTAGTGCAAAGGAAATAAATTTACTAAATCATTATATATACAAATTAATGAAAAAGGATACAAATTCTGTTTCTATAGAGTTGTGACAGCCCTCTGGCTTTTATTCAGCTGTCCTCAGCTGAAAAGCTTCTTGATATTGCTGTAGAATATTTGGGTAATCCTTCATGAATTTTTCATCTACCCACTGTGCATCTGTTGTGGGTAGATTCTTGAATTTTAGTAAGAATTTTCGTGTCACAAGGCCACTTCTCGTGGTTCGATCCTTGAGAAACAAAATCTTTTCAGGTTCCAAGAGTTGCTCTGTTTCTTCAACTTCTGGGGGATCTTCAGTAATGGGTTCCTTTGGTTCTGGTCCTATGTAAGGTTTTAGCAAACTTACATGAAAAGCATTGTGTATTTTCCAATGAGTAGGAAGCTCAAGTCGATAAGAAACTTCATTTATTTTCTCAATCACTTTGAAGGGTCCAAAGTATCTACTGGAGAGCTTTGGAAAAGATGAATTTTGACCAGAACCTTGTTTGAGCCTGCTTTTATCAAACTTTAGCAAGACATATTGACCTTTTTCAAAAGCCAAAGGTCTTCTTCGTTTATCTGCTTGCTTCTTTTGTCGCTCTTGCGCAACTTTGATAGTGGCTCGAACTTGATCCATTGTTGTTTTTAAATCTGAAGCAAACTCATCAGCAGCAAAAATCTTATCTTTAGTGCGAATAATTGGAGGAGGAATCACTTTACCTTGTACTATTTCATTTGGAGCTTTCCCTGTGGATGAGTGCACTGTATTGTTGTAAGCAAACTCCAATAATGGAAGATATTTCTCCCATTGTGACTTATGTTCACTAACATAAGCTTTCAACATATCCAAAAGAGTGAGATTCATCACCTCTGTTTGGCCGTCAGTTTGAGGATGAAAAGCTGAAGAGAACTTTAAAGTGGTTCCCAAATTCTCAAATAAAGCACGCCAAAAGTTATTTGTGAATTTGGAGTCTCTATCTGAAATGATCTCAGAAGGCATACCATGTAATCTGAAGATATGTTGAATGAAAAGTCTTGCAGCTTGTGCGGATTTCAATGTTTTATGACATGGAATAAAATGTGATTGTTTGCTGAATCTATCAATTATGACCCAAATCATATCATGACCTTGAGGTGTTCTTGGAATACCTGAGATGAAATCCATTGTGATAGATTCCCATAGATCTTTGGGCACTGGAAGAGGTTGCAACAATCCTGGAATCTTCTGCCTATCATATTTGGATTTTTGGCATACCAGACAAGCCTTGATGAAGTTATGTGTATCTTTTCGTAATGTTGGCCAATAAAAGTAGCGCTCAATTGCACTTAGAGTGGCTGCCCTCCCTCTATTCCCTGCATAAGGGGGTTCATGACTTTCTTTAAGCACCTTTTGTCGAACAGGAAGAGTGACACAAAGGCGATTGTTCATGAGAAGGTAATCATCTTTGATGGAATAATCTGGATGAGAACCTCCTTGCTGTAAATTTGACCAAATTGCTGCAAAATCAGTATCTTCATCATAAGTATTCTTCATCGTTTGAAAATCTTCATGATGAGCCACTGTAATAGTTGCAATGCGAGGCACTCTAGAAAGTGCATCAGCAACTACATTTTGTTTCCCTGGAGTGTACATAATTTGAAAATGAAACATAGACAAGAAATTTTCCCATCTTGCATGTTTCTCCTGCAAATGCTTTTGAGTCTTGAAATACTTCAAGCTTTGATGATCGGTTTTAATAAGGAATTCATTGCCTAAAAGATAATGTTTCCATATCTTTAAAGCATGAACCACTGCTAAGAGCTCCTTTTCATAAATGTCATACCTTTTCTCCACATCATTTAGACGACGGCTTTCAAAGGCTACGGCATGGCCTTCTTGATTTAGCACTGCACCAATACAATCACCGCAAGCATCTGCTTCCACCACAAATGGTTTTACCAGATCTGGAATGATAAGAACAGGTCCAGAAGTAAGAGCTGTTTTCAGCCTTGTGAAGGCTGCCTTCTCTTTTTCCTTCCATTGGAAAGAGATCTTCTTCTTTGTAAGGTCATGAAGTGGAGAAGCCATATGTGAAAAATGCTTGATGAAGCGGCGGTAATAAGAACATAAGCCAAGAAACGATCGCACCTCATGTACATCACGAAGATGAGGCCATTCTTGGATTATCCTGATCTTTTCAGGATCCATCTGAATCCCTTCAAAAGAGATGACATGCCCAAGGTAATTTATTTTATGCATGAAAAATTCACTCTTTTTACCATTTACCAAGAGTTGATTTTGTTGTAGTAATTGTAGAACAATTTCCAAGTGTTGATGATGCTCCTCTTCATTCTTGCTAAAGACAAGAATATCATCAAAGAAAATACCGACATATTGTCGATGCTCTCTAAAGATGTGCTCCATCATTCAATTAAAGGTGGCTGGTGCATTGGTTAATGCGAAAGGAACCACCAAGAATTCATAAAGACCGTATGAAGTGCGGAAAGCAGTTTTGTGTACATCTTGTGGTATTACCCTAATTTGATGATAACCACTCTTTAAATTAATGCGGCTGAAAACCTTTGAGCCTCCTAGACGATCCAAAATGTCGTCAATTCTGGGAATAGGAAACCGATTCTTCACGGTGATTTTGTTGAGGGCTCGATAATCAATGCCCATCCTGAATGTGCCATCTTTCTTTTGAACAAGAAGAACCGGTGAACAAAATGGTGAGCTACTTGGCCTAATTAGCCCACGGTTGAGTAGGTCTTCGACTTGCTTTCTGATTTCTTCTTGTTGAGGACGGCTCACACGGTATGGTGCTATATTAGGAGGAGAACTGCCCGGGATAATATCAATATGATGGTCTTCTGGCCTTTCTGGGGGAAGCTGATAAGGAAGATCTTCCAAAAAACAATCTTTATACTTTTCCAAGAGCTGAAGTTGCTCTTGGTTTTCAGCATTCATATTATCTTTTACATCAGTGACATAAAGCAGACAACATTGAACACAATCCTTAATTGCTCTAGAGACTTGCATATGGCTTACCATAGGTATGGTGTCTCCAGAAACTCCAGCTTGGATCTCGTACTTCTTGCCTTTGTCGGTGAGTTCTACCTTCTCTTTCTGAGAGAAGATGGTTGAATCTATTCTATGATTCCAGGGCATGCCAAGAATCACATCGCAACCATCAAGGTCTCCGATACAGAAGGTATCTTCGTCACTGTAGCCTTGAATTTGAAACTTGAGCTTGCCAATGTAGGGTATCACAATCTTCATTGTGTCACCTTCATCAACATTTAAAGCTTGGCGAACTTCTACCGGAGTGTCCATCTCTTCATTCTTTAATCCAAGCTCTTTAGCTAATTGCAAGGAAATAATATTTTCATTCGCCCCAAGATCTATCAAGAATAGTGCTTGCTTACCTTGCAACTGTCCCCAAGCTTTTAATAATTTGCGCGTCTCTGGAGTGTGAGTTGTGTTTGCAACTACATCACTGATAGCATTGATTTTCACTGGTGACTTAGGCTTGTTGTCAGAAACCTTGCTTTGTCCCTTGTTTGGACATTGCTTCGCTATGTGGCCTGTTTGTCCACATTTAAAGCACTTCCCTTCTTTCATGAAGCGTTGCTTTTCTTCTTCGGAAAATTGCTTTGCTTGTGGGTATAGATTGGAGCGAAATTGAGGAGCATTAGGAGGTGCATAGGGCTTCATCTTCTTTTGATTTGATGGCTGCTTTTGCCACTGTTTTTGTCCTTCATTTGGGGCTGAATACTCCTCATCATCAGCTACTCTCTTCTTATCATTCTTTTGGAATGATTTGTTGCCATTGTGCTCCATTTCCCATGTCTCAGCATGGTCAATGAGTTCCCTGAGACTAGAACAATGATAATGATTAAGAGCAGTACGAAGTTTAAAATGCAAACCTCCTTGAAACTTCCTAAGCTTTTCCGAACTGCTGATCTTCTTGAAATGTTGGACCTTCAAAAGTAGCTCCCAAAATCTCTTGGTATAGTCACCAAGTGACTCATTTTTCCTTTGCCAAAGCCGATCCCATTCCATTTTTACATCTCTTTTGAAATGAACAGGAAGAAATTGGCTTTGTATCAGGCGAACAAAGGACCGCCATGATTTTGGGGCAGCATGATCATATTCCAACCCCGTCCACCAAGTATGGGCTAAGTCGGTTAAATGTAAAGCTGCAAACTTAATCTTTTCTTTTTCTTTATACTTGTCACGACCATACAAAATTTGAAATTGACGAATAAACTTCAGAAGAAGATCAGGATTTCGGGAACCATCATACATACTGAACTTGATCTTCTTTTCAAGTTGAGATAGTAACTTAGTCTTCTTCTTCTTCTTATGCCTTCGTCCATGCTCGGATATTGAGGTTGAAGATGATGAAGTGCTTGATGGGGATGAAGATGGAGACGAGGGTGAAGAATGTCGACGCCTTTGACGATGATGAGGTCTTCCACGAGAAGGGTGTGACTCTTCATTACTAGAAGAGGATCCATCAGAATAGGCGCCAGATGACTTTGAAGAAGAGGATGAGCTTCGACGCGATCTCTTTCTTTGTCTTGAAGTAGAATGGGACTGCCTCTTAGAAGTAGTTGGACTTCTTGATCGGCTCATTTCATTGGTATGGCTTTGTCTCCTTGAAGTAGATGGGCTTCTTTCCTTGAATTCTTTGGGATTCTCAACTTTTTCTAGTTTGAGAAGTTGCTCACGAATTTGCTGATTCTCCTCTCTAAGACTTTGAATGGCTTGAAGGATAGCACTCGATTGATCCATTGAGACTAAAGAAAAAAAAATATGCTCACGCACTCAATGCAAGGGCTGAAAACAAACAAACTTATAGTTGTAAGCACTACCAGTGTTGGGGGTGAGGACCGAGCCAAGGCTCTGATACCACTGTAAACGCCCCGAACAACGTAGTATGCTTAACAATTATGATATTTGCTTGTTTTCGAGATTTAATATAAAAGAGAATGAACACTTAAAGCTGAAAATGAAAATTACTCACAAAATTACAGCCATGAAAATGTAAAAGTAATGGAGACAAGATTGAGGGTTGAAGATGGGCAACCCCCCCCCCCCCCCCCCCCCCCCGAAGGAATGTATTTCTGCTCAACCCAAGTCCCTTAGGGAAGAGCTCAGTTACAATCAACCTGAGAGTGAGAAGAAGTAATTCTCACTCTCACAAGATCATGCAAAGATGTACAAACACACATGCATTATCTATTATGCAATGATAAGAACTGATTTCTTTACTGTATGAGAGAAGAAAAAGGGGAATTCAGCCTTTCTCCATCGTTGATCAGCAGTACATGGATAGAGCTTGCTTCTTGTAGCTAAAATGGAAGAAAGAGCTCAAGAAGGAGGTGCTGTAATGAATTTACAGGCTTGCTGTCTTGTAAAACAACAGTGATAGAAGAGGGAATATGGAGGAATTTGATAATGGAGAAGTGGGGGATGATGATGGGGATGGATGGGGCCAGTTTCTGGCTATCTGTGGGTGCTGTACATGAGTTTACAACAAAGAAAAATGATGCTCAATGAAGAAAAACGAGCTCTTATTTATAGGAGAGGGGAGAGCTAGTACAAAAGGGAAAAGTGGAGTAGCACAAGACAAGTGTCCAGCCACATGTCATGAGATGTGACAAGTGGTGGGACACTTGGAAACTTGTGTGACAAGTGTCTTGACACTTGTCTCTTCTTTATGGCCTTCCTTTTTGGGTTGAATACTGTCAAGAATAGAAACAACCAAATTTAGTAAGCATAGTCAGAGTACAGAACTTACTATTTTTAGAATGACATCCCTATTTTTTTAGGACTAGCATTTTTAGGCTAATTCGAGGCTCCTAAAATTTAGGGACCTCCTAAAATTTAGGGATCTCCTAGAATTTAGGGACCCCCCAATATGGGTATCATATGAAAGCTTTTTCCCATCGCAAAAATGGTATCCGAATCTTCATGTGACTTTCCTATGCAAAGAAATGTGCATTTCAAGCTTTCAGCCCACACATGCACATTATACAAGCATTTCATGATCATGCCATCTTGTTGATTGTAACTGTCTATTCTGGTGGATCTAGCCCACACTTCAAGGCATCAATCCTTTCTGTGTGCGAGTCTAACCCTGATATGCGTGAGTTCTAGTCACAGGCGCCCAATCAGGCCATATAGGTGGAAGTGTGAACTATCTTTTCTCTAACCCACCGCGTGGGTCCACCATAACCTGTGACCACTCATCAGTGGCCAGCTCCAATGCACTTTTCTTTATATCTAATTAGTGCAAAGGAAATAAATTTACTAAATCATTATATAGACAAATTAATGAAAAAGGATACAAATTTTGTTTCTATAGAGTTGTGACATCTTGATTGCCAGGAACACGCTGGTATCGACCGTTTGCCACGAGACTATGACTATAGAGCTCAATCGTTCTAGGAGCTCCGCCTTCGAGTGAGATGGTAAGCGATTGGAAGCTCTCAATCTTAGCTTTGCTCTGATACCACTGGTGCATAGATCGGACGTTGTATGCGCGTGTAGTGAGCGTCAGAAGGTCCCCAAGAACAAAAGAACTCTACTTTTTACACAAAAACCAATGAAAAAGCTTGCACGACATGAACAAGAGACCAATTGGATGCAATCTCTCCTCATGCCTTGTGTGAGCGCTCCACAAAGCATGTATTTTATATATTATTCATCTTCAAGCTCAAATAATAACCCAATTTATAAAATAGCACACTTTAGCTTTTGAGTTTGCTTTTGTGCCAATAAAGAATTAAAGCTAATGGGCGCCCAAGAAGTCAAGCGGTACCCAAATACAATGTCCAATACAAGTATTTGAATCATGCGCCCATGCGCATACAAAAATAATAAATAAATATCAAGCGCTTGAATAAATAAGCACAACAAAATATAGGCGCCATGCCTAAGATATGCGCCCATCAAAAATTGATGATAATTTGAATACACGCTATCCTACAATGCTTTTCAATGCCACCACTGCTTGCTCTACACATCAACTGAAGCATTCACAGTTGTTAAAAAAATAATACAATTAAACCGATAAAAGTGAATACCTAGCAGTCTTCAGCTACAAAAATAAATTAGTTAGAAATCAATCCTAACCTTAATTTATTACGAGTGCACACTCTAAACTCATAAACGTTTATTAATTTAAATATGTATTTTGCGGAATCACCCATGTACACATAAAATTAACAAAACGCCCAAAAAGGATAGGCGTCCCCATCGACTTTTCGCACAAAGAATCCACTTTGTGTATGAGCCCTGGTAATAATAATAAAATTTTATGGAATCCATCACAAAACCTCACGAAATCCACCGTGGAATATGCCTCCTGGCATCAGGACATGAAATCTAACACATCTCTTGCAATACATCTGAATTACATGAAAAGTCTCTTAGCCCAGCTTGTAGGGATCAACATTAAAATGAATGAAGATGTATACATTGGTGTTTTTTTATAATTCTACCTTTGAATTATGATAATGTCTCCACTACTTTAATCAACATGCCAAATCCTAAACTTGTTGACATTTAGGCCTTTCTAATAGATGAAGAAAAGAAGATTAAAAAATAAAGAAGAGTCAAGTACTTCTAAGGATGAACAGATGTTGTATATCACTAACAAGTACAAAGGCAAAAAGGATAAGCTAATTTGTGACTTTTGCAAAAGGATCGGACATACCTGAAAAGTTCTATCATGCTTAGAAAAAGGCATCAAAAGGCCTATCTTGCAGTTGTGAAGAAAGAAGAAGACTATGGACATGAAGAAGCAGAAGAAGAAGAATAAGAAGAGCATCAGGGGCAGAAGGACAAGCCTCACCAATCCTTCTATTCACACTACTCTAATAGACCTTTTTGAAGCCTTGTATAACCTTGCCCTAATGTTCCTTTCATAAGCTTGTAAACTCCTTATGTAACCTGGCACTACAATCTCTATACACTTTGTGAAGCCCCTATTACAGCCTCTGGATATCCACCATGTCTTTGGTACTCACACTTAGCTTTGTTTGTGACAACCTCTGGATGATTACCATGTTTGTGGTGTGCCCATACTTTGCAGGTGGTTGCTCACTAAAGCCTCTACACACTTTGTCCTTTTTTGGCTATGATTGAGGAGGGGTGTTGAGAATTTAGGCAATCACACCTAGTGTAGCTTCTTTGTATGGAGCAGTTGGCCTAAGGATATGCAAGTTTATTGAATTCTATAGCATAGTGGTGGAAAGTGCTACCTACCCAGAAGACTATAAAGCATTAAACTTGCCCATCATTTGCATGCAATGTCGTTTTCATTTTTCCTTCCAATCTCGATGTCATTGTCTATACATGCAAGTTTGTGTTTATGAGTCCAAGCTTCCATCTTGGAACCTAATTCATTTGTGTGACAGTCATTGTTTGTAAGTCAACATTATCATGAGTCTTGTATTTCTCTTTCACCCTCCATAGCCATGCTCAAGTTCCATGCTTTTCAACATGGTATAGAAACAACTTTCAATTGGTGTGTGAGAGAAAAAAAAATTCAAGTGCAAAAGAAAGTAAAGTCCCAAACAAGCCTCCTTTATAAATCCCACAATAAGTCTTACCATTTCACACGTAGTAGTAGGCACTTAGGATATTGATTTTTCTATAATTTTTATTGGTACAAGACTCATTTATAAATCCCAAAAAGACTCATATATTTATGTGTGGACTATAATGTTCATCTAAATTTGAGTAGCCCAATAAACCACATGCACTCAACTTGGCATGTGTACAGGTACTTATACCAAGACGAGTTAAGCATCCTTGTGGCCCATTGATGTGTAGAAAGAGGGATTTTGGAGGAGGACATTATAGATCAAATTAATTTTTCTATTAAAGAAAGATTAACCACAATAGCATTGTGTAAACATTCTAATTATCATAAGTATTAAAGTTACAAGATAATGCACATCAAAACAGTACTAGAAGTAAGCTTAATTAGAACCAACGACAGCGAATACTAAAATGATGATATATTGATCAATTGTCTCCTCAAGCATTTGGTTTTCTCATTTTCTTGCTTATTCTACTTCTTTGCATTAGGTAGAAATTGTGTCTTAGAACTCATCTCCATTTTGTTGTTATTTTCCCTTGAGTTGATCCAACACCCATGGATTATGAGTCACTCCTACACAAGCATGTCCTTACTAGGTGCTTAACCAAATCCTTCCACAATAATATTCTTGTGGAAATTCTTGATAGGTCATGCAAGTATAGAGCATCTTCGATAACGTCTTCAAGATAGTCAGGTACATGTGGGCTTCATGGGTGAAGAGGACATGCATGATGACAATGTCAATGCTCCGAATTTGGCCAATGTAATGGAAAATTGATGCATCTTTGCCAAAAGCACCACATTCATTTTGATAATGAGAAAATGTAAAAATTGCATGGCATAGTGGACAAAATATAAGCAAGAAATAGAGAATACAAAGCAAATATGAAAAGAGCAGAAACTACTTTAGTTTCAAATGAATTAATACAAAGATGGATATGTTCACATGTGCTTCCACTATGAAGCTTAAATCGTGATCCAAACAGAGATGATAGGCAAAGAGCTTAATGGTAGCTAGAGGAGCTCTAACTAGGTGAAAGATAGTTTGATAATGGCTTGGGAGGGGTCTTTATTTTATAGCCCAATAAGGTAGTCTAATCAGCCTGTCTAACCATATTATGAGCATGCCCTAATTGATCAAGAAATATTCCATGAAATATTTTCTTTACTGTCGAGCTAGGGATGCTACCATTGGACCCCCATCAGGAGGGCATTAGCCCCCCTGAGACCTCCTAGCCAATGGTCACTTCATGGCCGTTAGACCCCAAAATAGGAATCCCTTATAACTCCCATGCCTCACAACTTGATGTAGTATGCCTTGAGTTGCTACCAGCATAACCATTCTATCTAACCCAAACTCTAGATCCACACAAGTCACCTTTTTGGCATCCATTCACATAGACTTTATTTGACATACAAGTCAATACCCTCGAGCTCACATATGGATTCTCCTCAAAATGGGAACCATACAACTTAGAGCATTATAGATCATTGGTGGCATCTTATGAGGGTGGGGCATCAAGTATATTTAACATTCCCTCCCCCCCTCTTAATGTTCACCTATATAGGTGAACTACATCCTCAGTCCATGGCCAAGTCTTTGAAGATGAACTTGAAGTAGATTCTTCATAAGAGCTTTGGTAAAGGTATTTTCTCCATTCTCCTCTTTTGGATAGTAGACAAGCCGTATTATCCCATGATGGTGCAACTTTGGCTATCATATCTCAGCATTGTTGGACCTTCATTGTGCATTTCCATATGCCATAGCCTCCTTCCTTAACCACATTACTTCAAATACAACAAAACAAGCTGCCTTGTACTCTATTTCAGTAGAAGGCAATGCCACTATTGGTTGCTTCTTAACTAATCTAAGAGAAGATTTATGAACCTAAAGAGAAACAATATCTAGAAATTCATTTCTTGGAATCTTTGTCACATGTCTAGTCTGAGTTAGATTTCACATCTTCTTACTATAATCATCGACGATCAACATAAAACAAGAAGATATTCCCAAGACTTGTGTAGGCATTTTACTGTACAAAACCTCATACACCAACTATAGAGGAGCCTTGGCTCTATTCTTCCTTTCTTCGGGAAATGCCTTTTCTATTTCTTATCCATCATACAAGCTTCACATGGTCCCTTCATTTTAGTTACTACAAGTAGGTGAGAAACCATACCTTGCTTATCATCTCCCTTAACACTACAAATCCAATGTGACCAGATCTTTCATGCCAAATTTTATTTGTGCCCATACCAATGATGGCCATAGGAGCACTTAGCTCATACAGGTTGTTCCTTCCTTCTTCCTTTTATTGAAAGATTTGCTAGTACTATTAAGAATTCTGACACGTGTTGGTAAATCTCACCTCATAGCTAAGATTAGTTATGGAAGTAGCAATTTTCTCTTAATCTCTAGAACATACATATAACTTCAAGAACTTTTTGAGTTCACCATTTGCAAAAACAAAGGAAATAGTATATGGGTGTCATCACTATCACTAGCAACCGTCGAGACCCTACGGATCGCTTATCAAATCAAGTGTTTCAAGCAAGTGCAATGGCTACCTCTCACATAGCTATGCACCCTCTCACACAAAGATGTAGTGATCTTATCGTTGAATCCGATCATTGTAGTCCTCTTCCTCAAATCCTTTGATGACTCCACGATTTAAGGTGCTAGCTCAAGCAAGCTCCATCCCCATGCTCCAATCTCCAACCTCCATAGCCGCACATGTGAGGAAAGAGAAGAGAATAAGGAGAACATGAGAAGAGGAGTAGAAGATCTTCTCCATGGTCCCTCACTCTCATACACTCACACTCTTCCTCTCTCATGCACAAGCAAGAAGCAAGAACAAGAACAAGAAGATAGCTAGTTTCCACACACACCAAGAATGAGCTTGTCCGTTAACTTTTTGGCTTTTATACATGCCCTTCTCCCCTTGGGTACTCAACCCATTTCCATGACCAGCCGTCCAAGTCTTGGTCCTCTTTTCCACTCTTTTCCTATTCTTTCATATTCTCATGGCTCCTTTACATGCACTTTTTCATTTACAACTTGCACAAGAGGGAGCCTAGTGCTCTTTTACAAAGGACTAAAATGTGTTTAATCTCTTATGTGCCCTGTTCTTGATTTTAACATTTTTTCCATGCTTCTTAGTCTTCTTTTTCCATCAGGATATCTTCTTATGCTCCTTCTTAAGCCTTCTTTGCACCTTGTGTCATTCTAAGGGTTAGCATTACCCCCCCCCCCCCCCCTCCTAGCTTAGTGATAGTCACATGGCACTAGATGGTATAGATTGGAGAGGTTGAGGGGTCTATGAAAAGGTGCTTGGGGCTTTTGGGAAATTGGTTATGTAGGATAATCTTGTGAAATATGATCGAAGATGGCTAGTGTTGAAGATATGTTGAATGATTGAAGAAGGCCTCCGTAGTTGTTGACTAGTTGCATAGCTACAGAATGTACTTGTAAAGAAAGAATAGGTGCACTACCTAGGGGGTACGTCTACCTTACCATGTAGTAGTGCATTGTGCAAGTTGTGGTGGAACTGGGAGATAGGGCAAGCCTAAGGTGTTGTCCCACACTTGAGGACCCAATTTGTGGAAGGGAGAGGTGTTACGCATGACTCAAGGAGATAGGCCTATCACAATGTCTTGTCCTTGATGTGCCCTAAGTGCATGAAGTGGGAAGGGGCTAGGGATTTAATGGTCCCTAGATGCAGTGTTCATGGTACTCATACATTACAAATGAAAAATTTTTGTTTTTCTTTTCATTTATTTATTTTTTGCAAGGGATGATACTAAGTTGCATCTTGTTCTCTTGCAAGGATAGAGTTAGATGGAGGTTTAAGTGAGTTACTTAAAAAGGACTGACTTAGCATATATCCTTTTTAAGTTAACTCTCATATTCAAAGGTGTAGCGAACAAAAATGGGTGGTTACACCTCGTGAATAGACTATCACTCATGTCCTCTAGGTAGATTCATACAAAAGGCTGGCGATAGGATAGCTCTCATCATGAGTCTAGTCATAGCATAACTATCTATATCCACATTTATATCAAAAAGAGGGGTGGTAGTCGCTCTTCCTCTACAACAGTGGGACTTTGCTTAAGAAGGATTCTTAGGATATGCAGATAGTTACAAGTGGTAATAAATGTCGGATCTGGATACAAAGAAAACTCCTTGAGGAAATGCACAATAGATGGGTGAAGATCTTTTTCAGTGAAGGTCATGCATTCCTCAAGGGTCACAGCATTAACATTGTAAATTCATGGGAATTCGTACCTTCCATGCATCTCCAGATCAAATTATGCTTCGTATCTCGTTGGGTAGGGCATGCATGTCAAATTATCGCTTTCATATGGCAATGCATTACAAAAATCCATCCACACATCCATATTGTCATCCCATATGTTCCTTCTCCACTTTGGCTGTGATTCATAGCACTTAACTACTCTAGGCTCATCCATCACTTTATCTTCCCAGTTTTCCTTGTGAATATCATCATTTGCCTTGTCTTTTCTAGTGCACCCATGTCATCACATTACTTTCATTGACTACTACTTCTGTGGCTCCTTATATTGAGGTGGTTGTGGTAGCCATGACTAATGACAGTGCATGCATGGGGGCCTTTCCCTTACCCTCTACCACTGGTCTCTATTCAACCTCCTCTACAACAACACTTATTCCAAGCATATTTTCATGTGTTGGGCTCATCATGGCTAGTTCTTGGGATTGATAGGTTTATTCTACTGATATTTTGATGGCAATGGCCACTTGCTCCTCCTCATCTCATCTTAACCTTTCTTCTTCCTCCTCTTGTTTCTTTTTATGTTCCTCTTCAAGTTTCCTTGACTCTCCCTCAGCCCTCTACAAGTCTTTACTTTCTTCATGTTGGGGGTAAAGGCGCCTCCGCCTAGCCGCCTGTGTATTACTACACTTTACTACACTAACAGTACCTGCCACTGCACACTGCAGGTGGCGGACACCCGTCACAGTCACTTATTCTTTATTCTTTTAGTGACAGTTTGAATAAAGGAAGGCCCGGCCACACATTGTGGTTGTTGGAGTTCCCACTTTGAGTTTCACTCTCTCTCTTGCTCTTGCTCTCCATCTGCTATAGCTCTCACTGCCAAGCTTCTTCCTCTTGGGTTCCACTTCCCTTTCAACTGGTATCAGAGCAAAGGCATTGGAACTTGCCCGGAATTCTCTTCAGCTCGGATTTGAAGAGCTTCAACCCGAGCTTCAATGGCAGCCATGGCACCTTCATTTACAGGTATGTTTTGATCTCTTGTCTTCTCCCTGAGCTTTCGAACTTCCATTGGCACCTTCCAGGGCTGCATCGGAGCCCCCTCAACATTGCTAAGTGCTCCAAAGAACTGTTGAAGACCCCCCAGCAATAGCCAGTGCAAAATGCGGTGCATTTTTAGGGGGTTGGGCTGATCTGTTCCCGACATTTCCCGCTTCTTCCCCGGCTTCCCGACACTCTTGGCAACCTTCCTGATCATTGTTGGATTCCCTGGAATTAGTTCTTGGCTCCCGATGATCGATTCGAGTGCTTCCCCCTTCATCCATTACTGTATACACAGTCCTAGGACTGTCAAAACAGGGCAGCACTTGACATTTACTGTTTGATGCTTCTTGGCATTGCCCGTTTGATGACTATTGATGCCCAGTGATGCTCGGATGTTATGGGATGCTATGTCTATGATTTGGGACTGATTTGGAGCAGATTTGGGCACCCATTGAGCTTCATTTGACAATAAATGTGCTGATGTAATATAGTGGATTGAAGCTCATTTACTTGGTGTATGCATTGGTTCTTGGATACGGGGTGCTTACTAGAGGTTTGAATAATCATATAGATGTATTTGGAGATTGTCAAATGCTTATTTTTGGTTTCGGAATGCTTTTGAGCTTGGAATAGGCTCTGCCTTGGTCGTCATTCACTGGCATTTGGCTTCAGTTGGCATGCTTTGGACCGGCTTATGCCTATTGTCATTGCTTGACATTTGGGCTTCTTTCATTTATGCTTTGATCAAATATGGATGCCACTTGGTGTGCCCATGCTTGATAGCCACTTGGAGCTTTGTCTTCATATGTATTTGAGCATTTTGGACCTATTGGGCATTACATTTGGTTGTTAGTTATATGCTCTTTGAATGCTTTCAGGCTTATGCTTTACGGGTCTGGATAGCTTGGGATTTATGCTCAGAATGTATCCTACTGGGATTTGGCATGTCTGATGTTATGTACTTGATGTATTAGAGCATTGCTTGCTCTATTTGCATCTGGCTTTACTTCTAGTGGGAGCCTCTTGGTATATTCAGATGTACACAGAGTCTTACTTACACTTGAGCTTGAGCTTGTGGGATAGTTACATGCATTTGCTCTCTTGAAAGCTTTATGTCTGCAGTTGTAGTGGGCTGATTTGATACGCCTATTGGGGTAGGCACCTATCTCTGTCACAGGTTTTTCAGTTTTATATGCATCTTGGATGGTTATGCATTGAGCTTCTTGCTCTATCAATTATGCTTGTGCTTGGTCTCTTCTCTTACCCCGAGACCCATTACATGCATGACTTCTAGACCTATGAGATGTCTCTTGCCTTTGATGATAGGTTATTGGTTTGACAGTTCTTGGTAGCTTCTTGCCCCTTGGCACTCATTGTTGGATGTATCTTGCTACCTGGCAATTACAGTGCATATGTATCAGTGATTGCTTCACTTTGGGATAGTTTTACATACTGCTGTCATTTATTCTAACAAGCTGAAATCTGTAGATTTTGAGCACTTCTATGAGGGTAATGCTTACTATTTGATGTTATCTTGGTTATATTTGGTGGATAGATGCTTTTCTTGGTGATATCCACTCTTTTAGCCAGTTTTAGCAATGGTTTTAGTGCATTTTTTGCTAATTATAGCAACCTGCAATTTTGCCTTTTTGCATTGATTTGGGACAGTATGGCTGGTCATATGAAAGACACAACTCTCTTTAACATTGCCAAGTTGGATGGTACCAACTATGGGTATTGGAAGTCCCAAATATGGTAGGTTTTGGTGCAAAAGTTGCAGATTAAACCCTTGCATTTCAAGGGTGTTAAACCCGAGGATATGGATGATGATGTTTGGATGGAAGTTGATGAGCTATGCAAGTCTGCCATTATCTTGTCACTCTCAGAAGAGGTCCATCATAATGTTGTTGAAGATGAGAATCAGAGTGCATGGGACGTATGAAAGAAGATTCATGAGCTTTCTGCGCAGCAGAGTCTTGCATCACAAATGTATTGGCTAAAGGAGTTAATGGACCTTTGCATGAAGGAGGGGACATCCCTATCATCTAATTTTAGTCAGTTTCATGCTATCATGAAGAATATGTTGTCACAGGGTATTGAGTTCAAAGACAACTTGCACTTGTTGTTTCTGCTTGGCACCTTGCTTGAATCATGGGATATCTTCCGTACTGCCATATGTGCAAACAAGCTTGATAAGCTAAAAATCAAAGATGTTGAGAGTACTTTATTGACTGAGGAAATAAATAGGAGAAACAATGTTGCTTCTCGCTCTTCACATGCATTGACTATTAGAGGTGGCAGACATGGCAGGCATGATAATGATCATAAGGGCAGGGACTCTCAGAAGTCCAAGTCCAAGTCACATGGTCATAGTAAGTCCCATGGATGGAAGTCTGATATTACCTATCATTATTGTGGGAAAGCAAGATATATTAGGCCGCAGTGCCATAAGATGCGTGATGATAAGCGCAAGGAAAAGGGAAAAGAGAAAGTGTAGAAAAAGTCTTCTGAGTGCAGTATTGTACTTGCAAAGTCCAGTGTGAAGATAGAAGAGGTTAATGTCATGCAAGCCACTAATTCAGATGAAGATTACATACTTGCAGCTTCTTCATGCGATGCCTTACAGGCTTCTGAGATACATTCTATGTATGCGCAGTGCTGTCTTTTGGATTCGAGTGCATCATTTCATGTGACACCCTGTAGAGATTGGTTTCATACCTATCGTACCATCTCTGGTTCTGCATCTTGGTGATGACAAGTCTCTTGACATTGTGGGCATTGGAGATGCTAGGCTGCAGTTTCCTTTTGGCAGTTCTTTTGTTTTGCATGATATATGCCATGTACCTGCATTGACTCACAGCCTTATGTCAACTGGATAGGTTGATGATGTAGGGTATTTTGTGTCTTTTGGAGACTCTACATAGAAGATTACTCGTGGGTGGCAAGCTTGTGCTTGCAAGAGGTGCCAAGTCTGGCAGCCTCTATCCCTTACTTGTATCTAGAGCTACATTGAATCATGTTTTGTCTGTGGGTTCTCTCCCCCATGTATCCCTCTAGCATGCTCGTTTGGGGCACATATCCCTTAAAGGAATGAAAATGTTCCGTGCTTTGCAGTATCTTCCGCCTTTTGACTCTTCGCATTTTGATTCTTGTGATCATTGTTTGTATGTCAAGCAGACTAGAAATACGCATAAAAAGTCTGGTAAGAAACGCATGGGTGAGCCCTTGGCTCTTGTGCACTCAGATGTATGTGGGTCCATGCCCTGTCAGTCACTTAGTGGGGCAAAGTATTTTGTTACTTTCATAGACAATTACTCATGTAAGGTTTGGGCTTATCCCATAAAGAGAAAATCCAATGTCTTAGACACATTTCAATGTTGGCTTACATTAGCAGAGAACCAGTCTGGGAAAAGGCTAAAATGCCTAAGGTTAGATAATGGGGATGAGTATGTATCACGTGCTTTTGAGCAGTTTTGTGATGAGCGGGGTATTAAGCGTCAGTTGACCGCCCCTTACACCCCACCCCAGAATGGTATGGCTGAACGCATGAATAGGACTATTCAGGAAAGGGTCTGTAGCATGCTTAGCCAGGCTAGCTTACCACATCACTTTTGGGCTGAGGCAGTTACTACTACAGTGCATCTCATTAATGGGTTGCCTAGCAATGGCATTGACTTTCAAGTTGTAGAGGAGGTGTGGGCAGGCAAGCCCCCCTCTTATGATCATTTGCGTGTCTTTGGATGTGAGGCATTCTGCTATGTGCCCAAGGACAAATGCAATAAGTTGGATCCTAAAAGTGTCAAATGCATTTTCATTGGCTATGGAGATGCAGGAGAGATGGGTTAGCATCTATGGGATCCCTAGGTGCGGAAAGTGATCCTCAGTCATGATGTCATCTTTCATAAGGACAAAATGCATATGCAGCCTGAGAAAGTGGTTGAGGTATGCAGAGTTATCTTTCAAGAGGAGCCACCTGCTCCCGTTTAGCTCACTCCATGGCCAACTAGAGAGTGTGTAGCATCACCTGATGCTCATGGCCTAGATGTTAGACATGCTAATGTTAGAGAGGATATCGGTCAGGCAGCAGAGCCTAGGTTGAGGCATTCTACTAGAGATAGATGACCTCCTAACCATTTTGCGCCCTCTATGGATTATGTATTGGTTACAGATGCAGGAGAGCCTCTCACTTATGATGAGGCTATGCACAAGGGTGATTGTCACTCTTGAGAGAGGGCTACACAATCTGAGCTTGACTCATTGCATAAGAATCAGACTTGGGATTTGGTTTCCTTGCCTCAGGGTAAGAAGGCTTTGCCATGCAAGTGGGTATACAAGCTAAAAAGTATCCCTAGACACCCCAAGCTGGCATACAAGGCTCGATTGGTTGCTAAGGGTTTTAAGCAAGAGCATGGTATTGACTTTGATGAAGTCTTTTCTCTTGTGGTCAAGATGACCACCCTATGCTTAGTCTTGGCCTTGGTTGCACAACTTGACCTAGAATTGTACCAGATGGATGTCAAGATGACTTTTTTACATGGGGACTTGCATGATGAGATTTACATGGAGTAGTCTAAGGGCTTTGCAGACCCTGGCAGGTAACACCTAGTGTGCAAGCTAAAGAAGAGTCTATATGGCTTGAAGTAGGCACCTAGGAAATGGTACCATAAGTTTGATGCATTCATGCAATCACAGGGCTACATCCGCAGTGCTATGGATCTGTACTTGTACAGAAGAAAGCCTGTGATAGTTCTTTACTGATTTTGGTACTCTATGTGGATGACATGCTTTTAGCAGGGACAGCTCATGAGGAACTAGATGCTCTTAAAGCTCACCTCAAGAAGAGCTTTGAGATGAAAGATCTAGGACATGCCTCTCATATACTTGGTATGCGGATTACGTGCGATAGACCTCAAGGACTACTCTATTTGTCATAGAGGGAGTACATTCATAAAGTCCTTGAGCGCTTCCATATATAGGATGTTAAGCCTATTGGTTGTCCATTACCTTCTCATGTGAAGGTTTCACAGGCCGATTGCCCATAGACAAATGAGGAGAGGGCCGAGATGGCCAAGATTCTCTATGCATTAGTCGTGGGCAGTCTTATGTATGCCATGATAGCCACCTGTCCAGATATCGCTTTTGCGGTTGGGGTTGTGGCACATTATATGGATACATCTGGCAAGAAACATTAGGATGCCGTGAAGGGTATCATAAGGTACTTGAAGGGCACAACAGATATGTGTATTTGCTATGGTGGCAAGGATACATGAGTCGTAGGGTACACTGACTCTGATTATACAGGACATGCAGATAGTAGGAAGTCCACTTCTAGCTATGTGTTCACTTATGCTAGAGGGGCTATCTCTTGGATGTCCAAGGTGTAGAAGTGTATGGCTCTTTCTACTACAGAGGCCGAGTATATTGCAGCCATAGAGGCTTGCAAGGAGGCTATCTGGTTAGGCCGCTTGATTGCAGACCTTGGTATGACAAATGCTATGCCTACACTGCATTCGGATTCTATGAGTGCCATTCAGTTGGCCAAGAATCCGGTCTTCCATGTGAAGACGAAACATATTGAGGTGAGGTATCACTTCATTCATGAGGTCATTGAGGACAGGTCTGTTGACCTTGTCAAGATTCCGACTGAGCAGAATCCTGTAGACTTGCTCACGAAGAGCCTTACTACAAAGCGCTTTGCCTTCCTCAGGAGATTGATGTGTGTTGGATGAGATGACGTCTTTTTCCTCATCCTATTGTACATGTGTACATGTTGTACTATATTTTCTTTTTCTCTCTCACTGGGGCAGATTCGCCTTTAAGTGGGAGGTTGTTGGGGGTAAAGGCACCTCCGCCTAGCTACCCATGTATTACTACACTTTACTATACTGAAGTACCCGCCACTGTACACTGCAGGTGGTGAACGCCCGTCACAGTCACTTATTCTGTATTCTTTTAGTGATAGTTTGAATAAAGGAAGGCCCACCGGCCACACATTGTGGTTGTTGGATTTTCCACTTTGAGTTTCACTCTCTCTCTTGCTCTTGCTCTCCATCCACCATAGCTCTCACCGCCAAGCTTCTTCCTCATGGGTTCCACTTCCCTTTCACTTCACCATTAGTGGTTTTACTCTTCCTGAATGACAGGAATCCTTAGCATAATTCTTCACCCCTCTCCCTGACACTGGATGGTGTTGAGCCTTGCTCCCCCTACTTGCTGACCGTTCTCTCGCTTGAGGTTTCTTGTTGTTGAGTTTGGTAGTCTTCAGCTTCCCTCTTCTCAATCAACTTCTTCCTAATGAACTATGTTAGCTTCTCCTTCCTCAATGTTCCTTGTAGAGAAATAGATGGGAGGGCCCACTGTAACGGGTGAATGATGCTCATGGATTGGTGATTGTTCTAGTAATTCCTTCACTCTCTTCTCTGTCCATCTCCTCCATGGCCGCTTGTATTAGGGCTATTAGCACTCCTCCAAAACCTATATTCGATACCTTGGATGTGGGCTTTTTCCTTTCTGACTTAGCCTTTGTCACTGGGGATTCTTCGCCCATGAATCTTGGAGCTGATGCTATTAAATTAGCTAATGCTTGGATTGTCATTCAGACATAGGAGTTCAGATTTGCTTCTTTGAGTGTCTTGGTTGCAATACTCTCAAGCAATGGCATCCCCATTCACTTCATGAGTGCATTGTACTTCTAGCTTAAGAAGAGATCATGGACCGTCTTAGCTTGCAATGTGAAAGTGGGCTCGGGGATGTCTCCTAGGTTGATTCTATCATTCATATACACTTGTTGCTTATTCATCCCTAGCATGTTGTACATGTCTCTCTTTGGCCTCTTTTCTAGCTTGTCCACTAACCCTAGATCTTTCTAAACCAACTCCAGGTTAAGCACAGCTTCCATACTCTTGGTTACATCTCCTTGTTTGACCATCAACTGCACCACTATTCTTCTTGACATCAAAGGATCTAAGAGATTTTGTACACTTGTCATGAATCTAATTCTTGGCTTATCTTCTTGAGATACTTGGCTAGATTGCATTATTCGACAATATGATTGGTCGCATCCTCAGTTGCCACAAGTTCTTCTAGGTTGTGTACACTTTAGTATCATAACTAGTTGAAAACTTGCATCTTCGTGGTTAAGCGATATTTGTTCCATTCTTCCTCGAAAAATGGGAGCCTTGCCATTTGGATTCCTATGATAACATAATAGCTCACAATGAGTTCTCTTTTGAAGGATAATTTTTTCTTTAAAATCGAAGTGGTTAAAATGAAACATTATCAAATAGTAAAATGTATAAGCCAAGGAATGAAGATTTTTCATATCATTCAATCCATACATTCCACAACAAGAACTTTCTGAAAAATTGTTCACTAAATGAAAATTCAATACATCCTTCTCTTTGGAGTTCAATCATATTTCAATTTGTATTCACCTTTCACCTTAGTTTATCCCCTCTTGAAACAATGAGAATCCATCCTAGGATTGGAGAATGAAGGGGTAAGGGCATTTGGTATGCTCTTGGTGTGCTCTAGTGTTTCAACAGCCAATCGTAGAAGTTTGGGTTATACTTCAATGTAGCATGGCAGTCCATGTATGATAGGTGAATGTCCACATGTGTGATATAGGTCAATACACTAGTCAAGAAATTACCTAAGTTCATTATGCTAGCAATGCGAAGTTATTCTTCTATTGGGATCCTATCTAAGTATGGATTCAACATGACATTGTCTTCTAATGGTCTGTTTCGTGTCATGGCCAGTACTCTAAACAAATTTGGGGCCACGTAAGTGGACTCATATTTAGAAGTCTTGATGGCATTTCTTTGCTCTTGATTGGTCATAATTTGACAATCCTCTTGTTCCCATTGGTTGGATGTGGAGAATGTACCATTTTCATAGAAAATTGGATTCAGATTCAACTAGCTTTTTAAGCTCATCAAGTTCATCGAGTGACATTGGAACTTTACTTTTCTTGAAGGATGTGATTAACCGTTTGTTTAAGGCTTGTTCTCAGGAGATTTGAGTGGCAATCAACTCTTCTATAATCATGGGAGTTTTTGTGAATATGAATTCAAATTCCTCCCAAGAACAAGGCAAAGAATATACATCATTTGCTATTTGTTTGTTAAGCATGCCTAGATCCAAGTGTTCATAGCTTCTAGCAAATAGCATGAAAGTTGAGTCCAATCGTTTGATATAGGTCATTAAGTCATCTCGCGTGTTCATGGCCATATCAGATGCGAATTCAAGAATGGATTGGCATTGATAAGATGGTTTAAGGCCTATGTTGACTCGACTGGATTACTTAGCTATGGTTGCCTCCACTATGAAGTGGTCATTGGAGTGTTTGTTATTTATCGCCTGTGATTGAGCTTGTGGTTCAGGGGACATGTGATTCTCTATTTATGTAGGGAGTGATGCACTAGAGGTATTAGGGCAAGGCCTATTAGTAGTGGATTTGACTTTTGGGTGGTAGACTCATTGAGTGTTCATGGGTTGAGCATATTTTTGCTCACTCTGGTTTTTACGTCCTACCAACTTGCGGGTACATGTCTGTTGGTTGGGAGGTTGCAGTGGGTGGGCAAGTGTGCCATCCATGGATTTAGGCAACCATACTAGGGTATTACCATCATAAAAGCCAAACGTGGGTGGAAGGGACATCTGTGGGGTTGCTGTGGAGGAGTGTTGGTGGTGGTGTGGAGGAAGGTCGTTGGGGGCACATTGGTGGCCTAGGTGGCTGGTGGTAGGGTTGTTAGGGCTGTTCTTTGTTGGGGATAGCACAAATGGCCAACACAAGTGTTGGTTTTTTGGGGATTCTGCATATGACGATTCTTGGCGGGCTTGCAGGATGATAAAGGATAAGAAATCAGAGTTGGGTGTCGATGAAGAGCAAACGACACTTCTGTTGGAGTCTTCAATACACTGCAATTGAAAACCTCTCATAGGTGGTCTCTCCCTAGGGGTAGTGCTAGTCTTCTCTATCGTGCACAAGACATAGTTCAATTAGTTTGGGAGACATGTCGAACTCTAAGCAAGCTGAGAGTATTGTCCTGCACTTGAGGACCCAAACTGTGTATATACTTTGGTACATATATTATGTGAGTGCTCGTGCATACTTAGATATTATGTAGTTAGAAGACCACGGGTTGGTTTCTCGTAACAATATGTGGATGAAGAAAAGTGGTCCATGTTGAGAAGAAGTACAGGTGAAGGTGTATGAGACATCCTTTGCATTGTGACTGCACGACGTAGCATAATTGAACATAGGGACATTGCACTTTCACTAGCATGGAGTTATTGGACTTGCTTGATGAGGACAGTGTACTTTTCATGGCCATTCATGCGATGCTTACCACAATTGATTGCAATGGTATTAAGGCAGAGTGCAAGAGGGAATCGTGCGAATGGGTCAGGGTGACAGGTCTAACCATAGGAGAGACAAGCTCCCAGGGTATGTCTTGCCCTTGATGTGCCCTAAACAATTGTGGGTGATGCTAAAGGGCTAGGGGACTAGGGACGGAGCCAGCCGACCAAGGCCACTTGACGTGCCTAATTTGAGGACCCTTAGGTGCTGTGTTGTGATTGTGGGTGCTTCGTATCTTTTCTTTTCTTTTTTCCTTTTCTGTTTTCTTTTTCGTTTCTTTTTCTTGTGCTTTTTTCTTTCTTTCTTTCTTTCTCTTCTCTCTTCTCTTTTCTCCTCTCCTTTTTTTTGGACTTGCCTAAGTACAACCATTGCAATATTTTGAGGCTATCAGCCTTTCAATGGGTTGGGAAATGTCAAGCTTCGAAGGCTCAGGAAATGGATATTACAGTGATGATTGTGTCCTAACCTCATTGTTAGAGAAGCAATTGTTGAGATGGGGAGATACACTTAACACAATAGGGCTTTTGGCATCCATTGTGGTTTGGTCCTTTTCCTATTCATGTAATAATGCGAGCTTTTTCTTTTAGGTTTGGTGTATGGGACACGAGAGCTATGAGATCTTGCGGATGTGCCCTCGATAGACTATAATTTACATTTGGGGATCGACTTGGTTATTTAGATTGCACCTTTGGTTGGGGCTTTTAAGTGTTGCAAGTATTTCACACTAGATGTCTGTGCAAGTTCACTACCCCCTCCTTAGGGTTGACACTGGGTTTAACTACCGATGGCACTATGGACTTTGGCAAAGCCATGGTATCCTTATTGAAAGTCGTGACTATCCTACATATGGCAAGGTGGATGCATTGAGAGTCGTAGTGGCCAATGTTGTGGTGAGTATGTTTCTTAAAAGCGTGACCCAAAAGTGATTCCTTGCCAACACCTTTTTTGTTAGGCAATATGTAAAACATGATCGGGAGGCTCTAAATCTTGATAGAAACCATTACCTTGCACTTTTCTAGTAGTGCATAGGACTGCCCCCTAAATGGGCTCAGGTTAGCATTAGTCAGTTGCACTTGTTGGGGTTGACCAATGAGGCTCCAATGATCATTTGTGAGGATGTTGTTGTCAACACCCTCATCAATTAATGCATCAAAGGTGTGTCTCTTTTGGGTAGTTACCATTATGTGCAAGTAGGCTGATGCTGTTGTTTCTACATCCTCGTCCTCTATTCTTGTGATAGTTGTTGCTCTAACATTCATAGGTGGTGTTATCATTGGAGGCTCATGTAATAGGTGTGATTGAGGATAGTACTTCTTGATGTACCTTCCATTGAAAAAGCCTATACCCTCTCCTTCTAGGGTTTCAAGCTCCACATTTCCTATTCTACTTATGACCCTTTACAGAGTACAACAACACTAAGTCTCCGTATTCAAAGTCACATTGTTGACATGCAAGTCAAACCAACTCTTGCATCGTCCCCTCATAGATTAGGACATGCATTGCAATGAGCCAAGTTTCACATAGGCATTCTAGTTCTATTAGGATATTTGTCCATGCTTTCTTGCCATCCCATCTCTCTTGGATTTCTATTCTCAAGCTTGGAATGAAGAACTTAACTAGTAAGATTGCTTCAATTCCATAGGTTAGCTTGAATGGTGTATGTCCTACAGTCATTTTGTAGGCTATCCTGAAAGCCCATAATGCTGCCATTAGCTCATTATCCCAATGGAAATTCACTACGAATTTATTTATGACTTCAACTTGACCATTGGCTTGAGGGTAATACGATGAGGATTTTTTATGGATTATCAAGAAGGTGGATAATAAGTGGGTAATGACTTTCTTGATGAAGTGCATGCCTTGATCATTGACTAATTCTATAGGACAAATGAATCGTGAGATGACTTGCTCCCAAAGAAATTTGGCAGTTGTCCTAGCATCATTTTTTCGAGTTGCTCGAGCTTCAGCCCACTTGCTGAGATAGTCTGTGGCTATGCTTATGTACCTCACTTGTAAGTATTATGCTACAGGGCTGATTTGACCAATGAAATCAATCCCCTATTTTTCAAATGGTTGGCTCTCCCTATGAATAGAGACTTTGGTTTGTTGACACTCATCATAGTGCTTCACAAACTTAGCTGCATCACAGAATAGTGTATGCCACCATAATTGAGATTGGAGCATCTTATATAATGTAGTGTCCCCATTGAAGTATCCTCCAGCAATTTTGTCATGAGCTTCTATAAGAAATTCATGCATCTCATGCTCATAGACAATCTCCTCAACATTCCATCCTGTCCTAATCGGTAGAGTTGGTCAACAATCAATTGATAGAGTTGAATCTTTAGAATGACATGTTTTAGCCTAGCATTCTCAATTGGACATTCAGGTAATCCATGTTCTAGGATGTGGACTATGTCATTTTCCCAATAAGATGTAAGTTCTACTCTAAACAAATCTCTTTTATTGGGCATTCTAAATAGATGTGTATCAGGTAGGTCATCTACAATTCCTTGTCCAGCTGCTTCTTCTGTGGTTATGCGAGACATATGGTCTCCCATGTAATGTTATTTTCCCTTGTGTACTACCATAGAGAAATCAAATTCTAATAGCAGAAGTAACCATCAAACAATGTGTCATGTTGTGCAAGGTTTGTTCACAAGATAAAGCAATGCTTAATGATCAACAAAGAAAGTAAAGGGTATAGCTAGAAGATAATGTCAAAATTTCTTAACAATAAACATCATAGCTAGCCCTTCCCTCTCTATTGTGGAGTAGTTCATTTTGAGTGGGCTACTTACAAAGCTCACTAGGAATCCAAGTTGTGCTCTCTAAGTTGACAAAACTTCTCTCACGTTGAACTTTGATGCATCAATGTGCACATGTAAAGTAATGGGCCAATCTGGGGCTCGTATAATATTTGTGGTCGCCATAGCCTTTTTTAATTCTTCATAAGTGTGTTGGCACTTCTCAATCCACTCAAATACAATCAACAGCTTATAAAGTGGTCATGCAGTGAGTGCATAATTCGACACAAACCATCAATAGAACCTTGTGTGGCCGAGGAAGCACTGAACTCCCTTGTAATTGGTTAGTGGTGGTAAATCGACAATCACTCTAACTTTGGAAAAGTTAGTAGCAATGCCATTTTTTGAGACCACATGTCCTAGGATACATCCATGCTTTATCTAGAAGTGGCATTTTAAGGGATTCAGTGAGATACCGTATTGTCTACACCATTCAAAGACTATGCAGAGTTTGTCTAGGTGCTCCTCCCAACTAGAATGAACATACATGGCATCAATGAATACTTCCAGCCACTTTCTAAGCATGTCCTTGAAAATAGCACACATAAGACACTAAAAGTTAGCATGCACATTAGTCAATCCAAATGGCATGACTATGTAGGAAAACACACCCCATTCTATTGTAAAAGTCATTTTATGCCTATCATCTAGGTGCACTTGCACTTGGTTAATGCCAAAGAAGTCCTCCAGGAAACTGTAGGCTTCCTTCTTTGCCACTCTTTCAAGCATGCACTCAATGTATAGTAATGGATAATTGTCTCTTTTTGTTGCTGCATTGACCTTTTTGTAATTTTTGCACACTCTAATCTTCCCATTCTTCTTTAGGAAAATTACTATGGGTGATATCCAATCCCTATGCTCAATCTCATAAATGAATCTAGCATTCAACAACTTGTCTATTTCCTCCTTCACAACATGAGCATGCTTTGGATTCATTGTGTATGGTCTTTGTTTAAATGTGTTGTGTTGGGGGTCATAGAAATTTGGTGAGTCACAATACTCGGATCGATTCCTTTAAGCTCTTCTAAGGACCAAGCAAATACATCTACATACTCTTTAAGAGATTAATGAGGTTGGCCTCCTCTTGCTTAGTTAAGTCATCAACCATGTACATGGGTGGAGGCTTGTCCCCTTCCCTTGCCAAGTTGACTTCCTTAACTTTAGTAAGTCCTTCAATGGGTTCACTAACCTATCCTACTCGTTTGGCTCCTATTAACACCACTATTTTGTCACCCTTCAATGTGGTTTCTTTTGTCATTCAACTTCTGAGGACTTGGATTGTTTCCTTCTCTCTTCATTGAACTTCTTGTGCCTCAAATGGACCAAGAGGTCCCCTTGGTGTGTTTGGTCTTAGGTGATCATGGGATTTTTGGATCACTCTGAGAGCTGACTTCTGACTCACAACCTTCATTGGAAGAAGGAGTTTCCCCTAGTGGCCATAGCTCCGAGACTAATTCCACTCTAAGCAAAGGTGTGGCCCTTGATTGAACTAATCCAACTCGCCTCATGGTCCACTACGTCTAAGTGCTCTAACCAGGAACGATCACAATTTACATTGATGACTCCTCTTTCCACTCTAAAAGCACTAACCTCTCAGGGTTTAGAGTCCACTCTTATCTTCTCAATCACTCATCCATTTGTGTTGTACTCTATGGTCTAGGCTTCTTCCTCAATTTTCTCACCATTGGAGCAATAGTCTACATACTCATCATCTGAATCATCATACTTAGACTATTCATCATTCCCATGGTTCCCATTTGTAGGCATTTTCTCATCAACAATGAGGGCCTAGTTGTACAATAGATTTAGGTCATGCATCTTAGTCCATTTCCACTCCGAATTCTCTATGAGATCCTTAAGAGGTTTAAAGTTTGCAGCTACGTTACCAGCTAGCTCTCTCATCAAGTACTCAAGAATTCTATGGAGTTTAAGTTTATTAGTTGGTACATGGTAGGTGATATAGGCATTGGTCAACTGATGGAACTCTTGTCCATCATGCATAGAGGTACTGATGATGTAGCATCATTCTTGGGTAACTTAAAATCTATGGCTCTATTGGGTTTATTAACTGCTTCTACAACTTGCCTATAATCATCCCCATCTGAGAATGGCAAGTTGATAGTTGCCAATACATGCATCCGATCATGATTATCCTCATGGAAAGTAATATACTTAGTTAAGGATCTATATTTTCACTTTCCTTGTGAGTCACCCTTTAGTATTGTAGAGATAGCATCAAGGTCAACTGGTGAGAGTTTCCAATTGTCCATCTCTACTCAAACAACTTCTGTTCTATTGCCCAAGAATATCAAGCAATTATCCCATACATTAAACCATGCAATTTCCACTGGTGGGTTTCCCCAAGCTTGTAGAGTCGCATGGCTAAGCACACTAACTCTGGCTCCTATGTCCACAATTCCTTTCCATGTGGTATCACCTAATGCAACAATAGGTAAGACTATGTGCATTTGAGTGCCCTCCCAAAAGGCATTCACTTGTAAGATTTAGACAATGTGTTCAGGGTTAAGCTTGGTATATGCATCTTTGCATCATGGTCTAGCAAGTCGATCACTCCACGCCCACCGGGTCTTTCAACACTTGCCATAGCATGGGGTTTTGCCTAAGAAATTTTCCTGATGGCAAGGTTAAGGAGTTCATATCAGTATTGTCTGTGCAAATTGACAACCTTTTTCTTTTCCTCTAACTCAAGGCCTTTCTGCCAATGCTCATGGGAAACTCATCTATCCGTGGCATCTAGATTCTACTTGTATGGTGCATGGGGTGTTGATATCAAGTGCATAGGGGAGACTGGTGGACTCACACTAGAGAGCTCATTAATCTCATCCTCGATGACAGGCTCTGCATCCTATAGATGTGCTTGGGCTTCTTTCACCCACTCTTTCACTTTGTCCACAACTTCTAATTAATGTTTTGGATTGGGGTATTCTCCAACCTTGGCACTTCCTTTTTCCACTGTCGTCTTAGGAGCAGATGCTTCTACCTTTGTGTACATAGTTGTTTCCCTTTGGTCAGTTTGGTGGTACTATCAATTTTGAGTGTTATCTTGGCATTCATCCTCTTCCTTCTCCTCCTCCTCCAGCTCTTCTTTCCATTAGATGTTGCATCTAAGTTGCTAGGCCCAAGTAATGAGATACCGGCCTGCTTCATTTAAGCTTGGGTCATGACGTTTACTAGGATTGGTGTAGATTCATCATCAAGTATTTTGACACTAAAGAGTCCAAGTGGTACTGATGGCACTATTTTCATACTAGTGGAGGGTTTTCATCTAGGGCAATCAGCATATAAACATGTAACTCCACACTCTAGACATCTCAAGTCAGCCTTGTCCTTCTTCACTTGCTCCCTTTGAGGGCAACAGGTGAAATGTGCCTTGGATGTCCACAAGTCCAACATGCTAGTGGCTCTTGGTTCAGGCTCCCTCCTAGACCTCTACCTCTTCCCCTACCTAAAGCCATAATCGTCGCTGGTCTAAAGTCCATCAATATAGGATTACCCTCCTCGTCATCGGATACATAGGGGTTCACATACATTTCATCCTCTAGTGGCTTCTCTACAAAGTGTATTGGACCATCATTTAGTGGAAGGATGACTATGGGTCCAAGTGGCCCAGGGATTCCCATGGGGTTGATGTCAATCCTAGGGGCCACTAGCTTTGAGTCATTGGGCACTAATAGAGCTAATGGAGTCCTCTTCCAAAGTTGGACTACCTATTCCCTAGATAATAGGGTTGAGTATAGGGTTGTGGGTATGGAAGCCTTCTTGGCAATCGGCAATGCATCACATCATGTCCACATCTACTGCAATTTTTAGCACAAGGCTGTGATCTATGGTTGGGACATTTAGCTAGAAGATGGTTCCTACCACAATGCACACATTGCATGTGGGGTCGCACTGGCCTTCTTAACATCTCTTGTAGCTTGGCCAACTCTAACTTCAAGTCAACTATCTCTTGGTTTTGGTCAATGATTTTTCCCTTATCTTGCATGCTATGGCTTGATTGCTCACTAAGGGTTGTGGTTCTCTTGGTGTTTCTAGAGGTGGTATTCTCTTGTGGTGTGGCTCTTGAGCTTCTCTCTCTCAGCAAGTCATCCATGCATATTGCCTCTTCAAAGACCCTGGCTAATACATCCCTTTGCACATTTGAGTTACTAGCTAAGGCCTTATAGAGTTCTTCATTTTGTATTCCATTGATAAACCCAGTGGATACTGCTCTCTCATTGGGTCTCTTTGTGTCCCATTGGAATCCTCTTGTAGAGAATTCTCATATGAGTGACATGGTCTCAGATTTTTCCTTGTCTTTTTGGCTGACATTCATCAACTTAATATTGAGGTCATATGAGTATCCGACTTTAGAAAATCTCTTAATGAAAAGATCATTTAGGCTATTGAGGTTGTTACACTCAGCATTGTCTAGGTTAGTAAACCAAGTTTGTCCCTTGTCTCCTAAGCAAAGTCCAAAAGCTTATGCACATTGAGTAGGGTCCAGGAGGCTGTTTGCCTCACACTTGCTCAAACTGCTCAACCAAGCTGTAAGGATGCCCTGTTTGATACTTCTCAAGTTGCTTTGCAACTATAGGTATCTTGATTTGGCTTCTAACATTTGGGGTGATTCCTAGTCCAGCTAGCAACAAAGTTTCTTGGGCTACTCTACTTTGCTTTGCGACAGTGTAATCTAACAGTCACTTCATGAAAAGCTCACTCAATGTAAGATTTGCTTCTAACACTCTCTCCCTATCAGCATTTCTTCCTGGTCTAATTTTGCATGTGATTGCTAGAACTCATTGGACCTCATTGAGCTTTATCTCCTAGCATTGCCTCTAAGCACATTGCTCCTAGTTGTAGTTGGCTATGCATTGTAGGTCAACTCTTCCTAGCCTCCTCTCATCCTCAAGATCAGCTATAATTTCATTTACAGATCTCCCATGGTGTGCTATTTTCATTTGACAATCGTATCATGATATGAGTTGTTGTATGTCGACTGGAAAATCTCTTAGGTCAAGCTCTTGGTTGTATGTATTTGTGCTAGCACCACTTGCCATGTTGACGGTCTCTTGGACTACTAAGGTGTCAATGAGGGTGATTAGGTCTCGACTAAGGATGCACCTCTTGTGGTTCATTCCTTTCTTCACTAGGTAGTTTGAGGTTGTTCACTTCTCAATGTTGGGTCTCTTGGTTTGTTTCCATGGTCCCAGGGGTTTTGCAAGTCCTACTCGTGGGTCCATTTCTTAACTTAACTCCCCTTTAGTGTGTTGCTTGTTAATTAAATCGCTTTGCAAGTTTACGCTTACTCGCACACTTAGATAGTGCAATGCAAGGTGAGCTGTTATGCACAATTAAGCTTTCAAATTTTCTCATGTATCTAAGTGGCTACAATGCAATGTGCAACCTTCAATGAAATCATTCACACACACACACACACACCTCTAGCCAGTCAGTTCTGTATGGTTGTAGCTCTTTTATGCTAGTTGCGGTCACACCTAGTGGTAAATTTTGATCCTCTATGGGTACCTAATGGGTGGTCTACCTAAGCAGTCAAATAATGTCTCTATTAGGAAGTAAACTACAAGTGACCAGATGATTTGGTCCATCATTGGGCTTGTCAGGGTAAATTTTGATGTTGGTCAACCCTATGATCGCATTTGTAGGTCTGAAATCTAGCTAGGGTCACTCGATAATTAGTTCACAACCTTTGGTATGTTTGGGGGGTTTGGATGGTCCCTAAAAATGTGTTTTGGTTTAGGCTTTCTACAAATTTGGATGTCTGAGTTGTAGGCTTTTGTCCATTTGAGTCTCAAACTCGACCATCCAAATGGTTGATTTGGATTGTTTGAGTGGCAAGGTTAAACTCACACAGGGTTCCCATCTAAGCCCAAGTGGACAATTTAGTCGTTTGAGGCCATCTCAGTGAGAGCTGTCCAAGGGGACTTTTAAGCGTTTGAGTGAACTCAATCGTTCAAGTGGGACCATCCAAGTATGAGTCAAGAGTTGTCTGAGGGGACGAAAGTGCTTCAAGCTCCCTATGCAATGTACTAGGGTCTTGGCAATGTACAACTAATAAAACTTTTGGTGATATTTTTCCATAGGAGATAAAGTCTTTATTGATAACCTAGGGGCAACCAGCACAAGGGAGAGACAACTGATTATTTTAAGAAATTATTTTGAGCAGTGTAGGCAATTTTGCATTGCTTCGAATCCAAGGAAGTGCGTCTTTGGAGTGCCCTATGGATTGTTGTTGGATCATGTGGTTAGCTCGGCTAGTATTGCAACCGATCCTAAAAAGATAAAGGTTATTATCACCATGAGTCTGCCATATACTCCTAAAGAAGTGCATAGCTTTTAATCGGATATTATCAATGATTTATTAATGCACTAGCTGAGAGGACGTTGCCATTAACGAATATATTATCATTTAACTATCTATTTTTTTGGAGTGATCCATGTCAAGTATCCTTCAAGGATGTGAAGTAGGAATTGGTGAAAGCACCTATCATGAAGGTTAGTTGGGTCTAAGGCCTAGGGTGCCATCTAAGTGGTGGAAAAACACATTGAGGGGACGAAAGGGATTTGGGCATCTGAGGGGCCGGTTAAACTCAAACGTCCGAGGCTTAGGGCACCATCATTTGAGCGGAAAAAAAACATTGGGAACAATGAAAAATGATGATGAATGACTCAATAAATCAAAGTGCACCCAAATGATGATCTTGTCTTTATTCTTCAATTAGCAAAGGAAGGTTCTGAGCATACCTGGAATCACCAAGAGTGATGATCCGACGAATTTCTAATGTTGTTGCTCTCTTGACTTGCTACTCTCTCCTTACTTGTTGCTCTCTCTTTCAATCTCTCACGTGCTAAAATGACCTCTCTCTCTCTCCCCCCCTTCTTTTAATGTGCTCTCTTCATTCCCTTACTCTCTTTTTTCCTTGTAAGATATTCAAAATCTCTTTTCTTTTCTTTCCTTTCTTCTTGGTTATTGCAAAAACTTATATTTTCTTTCTTTTTCATTATTTCCTCAACCTTAATGCATCCTACTAATGAAAAACACCATACCTCTAATCTAACTAATGTTTATAAATCTTCCAAAACCTAAACTATCCAGCGAAGGAGATCGAATACCTTTCGACTCCCTCATCTTTTACAAATGACTAAAATGTGATTTATCTCTTTGTGCCTTGTTCTTGATTTTAGAAAAATTCTTGTGCTTCTTGGTCTTCTTTTTCCATGAGACTATCTTTTTATGCTTCTTCTTAAGCCTTCTTTGCACCTTATGCCATTCCAAGGGTTAACAATGGGCTCTCAATAGCACATTTTACATTGTTCCTAATTATCACAATGACGGATTCTTGTAGAGGCTACATAGAACTGTATAGACCTTTCTTGCTAGTCCTATGATGGGTGGAGGCACCAGTATCTAATACCCATGAGTTTGGTAGATGCTTCTTGTGCCAAAGAATACACTTTCTTAATGGTCTCCATGAATAAATTCGACTTTGCTTTAGCCATATTGGCCATATTAATTGTTTCATTCCCTTTAATTTTTTAGGGTGCCATTCTTTTCATTTGCCTTCTTAACATTACAATCCAGAATTGCTTGTCCTTTCTTCTTGTAGTAGATTTAGCACTCTCCTTGAAACTTTTTCTTACCACCCATCCCCTTTTTGTCACCATTGGTAAAGGAACCACCTTTATATTTTGCATTGATGAGAATGTAGCATCTTCATAGTTGCTACCTTCTCAGGCTTTAACTTTGGTGGAAAAATCCAAAGACACCTCTGAGCTAGCTCCTCACACTAGTCTTCTATACCTTAATGCCTGCTATCCGGTTGCACAAATTCTTGATCCAAGTGATAACACTTCAACTATCTCTCCTTCAACAAATTTCTCTGCAAGTAGTTGATTCTCTAAATTCTAAATCAATGTTTGATTTCACATTTCCTAATGACTCCTCAATACATTCCAAGCCTCTGAGGCCTTGGTTATATGCCCACTCAAGGTCAAAACACTATTAGAATAGCTTGTAACTAAGGTGCATAATGTATCTACATTCCATTCTTTGCAAGCTAATGTATCTACATTCCTTTCTTTGCAATCTCATAGAAGATCTACATTTAGAGGAATCATAACACTCAAATTTGATGGGTTGGGAGTGGGTTGTGATTCTGGGTCAAGTCCATAGCACTATCTCCAAAAGCTCATGAAAATAAAGGATAGTTATAATTTTAAACTTCCACAAGGCATAGTTTATACCATCTAACTTACCTTCACTGAAGGTTGGTGGATGAATCCTCAGTGTTTGAGTTGCTAGTATAGTAGTACTACTACCTAATGCACACTACTACATAATGAACCATACGATATTTCTCCTCTTTACCATTGAAGACCTTGCCTATAATATACCCTTAAAGCATCCATGGGCTTTGATATCATGTAAAAATTACACAAGATAGTGGACAAAATAAGCAAGAAGTAGAGAATATATATCAAATATGAGAAGAATAGAAACTACTTTAATTTCAAATGAATTAATACAAAGATGGATACTTGGAAGAACATTGACTGATTGATAATGGCTTGGGAGGGATCCTCCTTTTATAGCCCAAGAAGGTAGTATGGTCAATCTATTTGACCACATTATGAGCCTTCCCTAATCAATCAAGGAATATTCTGCAAAATATTTCCTTTATCATCTTTATCTACTCCAAAGGCTAGATCTCCACAGGTCACCTTTTTGCCATCTGATCACATAAACCTCATCTAATATACAAGTCAGGATCAACCCAAGCTCACACATACCTTCTTCTCATAATGGGAACTTACAACTTAGAGTACCATGAATCATTGGTGGCATCTTACAAGAGACACTAAGCATATCTAACAAAAAATTCATCAATGCCTAAAATAACTTGCATTGAGAACAAGTTAGGACAATAACAAGGTAGATATTAAAACAAAACGTCAAAAGTAAGGATCATTGGATTTCTTTTTCATCATTGACAAGAACTTCTATAGCTTGTCATGTTCACACTAGACTTAGACACATCAACATATATTATATGGTGATGCATTACTTGAAGAGGTATCTAACCAACAATTTATGTTCAGAGCCAATTGCAACTTGCTTTGATAACTCCATTGCATTATTAGAAAATTGTAGCATGAATATCCTCAAGCTAACAAGAAAATTTTATCCAAGACAAGGGGGAATTTTTGGTGGGCCACTACTAGTATGGATAGCATCTCATCCTCCCTAAGTCCAAGTGATTTTCCCACATCATGAACAAAGATGAACTCATCGCTTTCAATTGGCTACTATCAGCATGACAATCATATACACATATTGTACTACATCATCTCCCTTAGTCAAGGCAATCATATGGTCAACAATGTAATCAATTGTACTATCAACATGGCAATCAATATCCATATCTTGCACTACATCATCTCCCTTAGTCAAGAAAGAATCCTATGTGTACTCCATAGCCACAATGATCCCCCCCTAAAAATTTATCTAAAGCATCCCCTTTCACAGATACCTCAAGTTCTTCACTTGCTTTACTAATAGGTGCAAGCTTTGGATCAAGATTATCCCTCACAAATCTCTCCAATTGGGCTTTATTACTCACAATAATAGTTGCATTGATCCTTGCCTTCATTGAGCAACAACATGAAGATGGCAATCCATGATAAAAAATCCCTTTGTGGTGGGGATAAAGGTGCATGTGCCTTAGCTACCCTATATTCACCACACACATTGTACATGCACTTCATGTACAATGTATGTGGTAGGCACCCATCACTGTCACTTTATCCTCTATTCTTTTAATGACTATTAAATAAGGAAGGCTAGTCACACAATTTGATTGTTGGAGTTTCCACATATGGTGTCTCTCTCTCTCGCTCTCTTGCTTCATCCACCATAGATCTTGCTTTGCTCTTACTTTCACTTGTATAATTATTCAGTGTTTATTTAGCTAAGAATTAGTCATTCTATCAATTTTGAGTGGATACAGAGCATGATACAAAATTCATGGATAGCTATGGAAGCTTGACAACACTTTTGTATTTTTACCATAACTTTTGCGTATGATATTAAATTCAGGTATTCTATAGCTAGAAATGAAGAGCACAATGAGAGCCACAGACATAAGCACTTAGAGAGTAAATTATATGTATCTTTTAGTTCTTTAATTTGCATAGAATAAAATGATTTTGGTTTGGATAGTAAGTATTTGATTGGTTTATGCTCTACTAATACTTATCAAGAACGTTTGCAATGCTCGAATGATGCATTGATGCTCTACAAAGGCTTTTGGACTAATTAGAATTTGATTACCTCAGTCATTAAAGTGTTTATTGATATAATAATAGTTTGGGTAGCAAGTATACAATAGTGAGCTCCATGCTTTGAATGCCTATTGTATCTACATGATATTTTGGATATGATATATGTCTATGTGATGTCTATCATTGATGTATGAGCTCAGATATAGTTATGACATGCTTTGTCACTTGGATTTGAGCTACATTTGATGTACCTAATTTGATCAGTTGATTTGAACTTCCATGATTAGTCTCTTATAGATATTGAAGCTTCATTGGACACATATACTCCTAGATGTATTTGCGATATACTTGGGCTTCTAGGATGCTTTGATATATATGCCTTAATCTTTTTTTACCCACTTTGTATTCCCAATTGGCTTCAAGCAAAAGAAGCTTGTACTAACTTGGCAAAGCTTGGCTCTTTGAGACAATGGGACTCTTGGTTCACATATATGCTCTCTTCTATACTATTGTGTAGAAATTACATGGTGTAGTGGACAAAATCTGAGCAAGGAGTAGAGAATACATGGTAAATATGAGAAGAATAAAAACTGCTTTAATTTTAAATGAATTGATAAAAAGATAACTTTGTCCACCCATGCACTTCCATTCTAAAGCTTAGATGGCGATCCCAAATAGATGATAAATGAAAAGCTTAAGGCTAGCTATAAGAACTCTAATTGGGTGCAAGATAGATTGATGATGGCTTTGGAAGGGTCTTCCTTTTGTAG
Source organism: Lygodium microphyllum (assembly GCF_053477565.2). Taxonomy (NCBI): domain Eukaryota; kingdom Viridiplantae; phylum Streptophyta; class Polypodiopsida; order Schizaeales; family Lygodiaceae; genus Lygodium; species Lygodium microphyllum. The sequence continues at coordinate 25,924,990 of NC_141161.1, read as the reverse complement.
ACCAATTCGGTAGTCTAGTCAGCCTCTTAGACCATATTATGAATCTTCCCTAGTCAATCAAGGAATATTCTAGAGCATTATGCCTTGAGCTGCTACCAACATTAGTATATCTAACCTAAAGGCTAGATCATAAAGGTCACCTTTTTCACCATTAGATCACATAAACCTCATCTAATATGCAAGTCAAGTCCCAAACAATGCACATACTCACACATGAATTCTCTTCATAATGGGAGCCTTACAACTTAAAGCACCATGGATCATTGGTGGCACCTTACGAGAGTGGGGCATTGAGCATATCTAATACCACCCCTCAATGTCCACCTATAGGTGAACTACATCCTTGGCCCAACATCAAGTCTTTGAAGATGAACCCAAAGCATATACTTCATAAGAGTGTCGGTGAAGATATCTACTCCATTCTCCTCCATTGGATAGTAGATAAGCTCTACTATCTCATCCTTGATCAAGTCACATACATAGCAATACTGGATCTCGATGTGTTTGGTGCGTGCATGAAACATTGGATTTTTTGCAATAGCGATGCAACCCTAATTATCACATGTTAGCACTATTGGATCTTCATCCTATACTCCCATATGCCAGAGAATCTGTCTTAACCATATTGCTTCACACATAGTAAAACAAGCTGCCTTGTACTGTGCTTTGGTAGAATACAATGCCACATTTGGTTGCTTCTTACTAATCTAAGAGAATATTCTTGAACCTAAAGAGAAATAATTTCTAGAAATTGATTTCTTAGAATCACTGTCACCTACCCAATTTGAGTCATAGTTCCCCACAAGAGCGCTTTTGGACTTATATATGATACCATAGTCAAGATTTCACTTCAAATATCTGAGCACCCGCATATTAGCTTTCTAATAACTTTCTTATTGTTTTACCAATAGTAAAACTTATAGCTAGCCAAGTATTGCATAAGTAGATAAGGCTACCAACCAACCTCCTATACCTCCCAATGTTTATTAGTATTGATGTGTCCTCAGTGGATAACTCCACATTGACCTCCATAGGTGTAGCTATCTCCTTACACTCGATCATGCCAAATGCTTTTAAGATCTCCCATGCATACTTCTTTTTGAGAGATGAAAATTTTGTGAGGCTCTTACAAGACTTCAATCCCAAACAATAGCACAACACTATTATTTTAAACTCAGAGTTCAAAGCCTTTTGGGTTTGATGGATCGTATCTTCATAGTCACCTGTAATAAGAAAGTCGTCTACATATAGGACTATCACTACAGACATTTCACTAGTCTTGTAAGCATATAAGATAGCATCTAAGACACATCTTTTGAAATTCAAGTCTAAAAAGAATTTATCTATTTGTTGGTACCATGCTCTAGGGGCTTGTTTTAGCCCATACAATGCCTTCTTTAGCTTACAAACTTTGTTTTCAAAATGGGGGCATCAAAACCCTAGTGGCTGAACCACATACACCTCCTCCTTGAGGTCATCATTCAAGAATGTTGATTTAACATTCATTTGGTAAACTTGCCACTTCTTATGAGCATCCATTGCAAGTACTATGTGAATAGTGATCATTTTAGCAATTGGAGCAAATGATATTTGAAAATCAAATCCTTCAATCTATGAAAATCCCTATGCAACTAATCTGGCTTTGTACTTTTCTAAGCTTTCGTCAGCCTTGTACTTGACCTTCCAGATCCACTTGGTACTAATAATCTCCCTCTTTTCTAACTGATCCACTAGTTCCCAAGTATGATTCTTCATTAAGCTATCATATTTGAGTTGTATAGCTACTCTTCATGTTGGATTGACATGTTCTTCTTCCAAGTCTATTGGCTCATTTACTTTTCTCATAATCTCAGCCCCCATCAAGGCCATATTGACTATGTGAGCAAAAGCCTTTCTTTGTTCCTCTATTCTTAGAGACCTCTTTGGTCCATCTACATTTTCCTCAATAATGGTAGGCATAGGATTGTTGCAATCATAGAGCTGCTTCACCCATTGTAGCAATGGCTTTTCTAGTGCCATGATTGCATATTGGTGAACTTTTTCCTCATCTTTCAAATATGATGTTTCCTCCTCCTTGAGGGTAGGAATAGCTCTTGGGATAGGTTCACAGTAGACTATTTATTCACTGGATAATAAAGTGAAAGTACTTATATTCTCCTCCTCCACTGTATGTGGCTGCTCCTTGAACATCACATCACAACTCACTATGATCTTCTTTGCCTCTTGATCATACAATTCATAAGCCTTTTGCTCATCGGCTATAACCCAAGAAGATGCATTTCACACTTTTTGGTTTTAACTTGTTTCACTTATCCTTTGGAACATATGCATAACATTCACATCCAAAAGTTCTAAAGTGTGAGATAGGTGATTTCTTATTAGAATAGGCCTCATGAGGAGTTTTGCCTTTAAGAGCCTTTGTGTAACTCCGATTGAGAATCTACACTAAATATTAATAGCTTCTACCCAAAACTAGCTACACAATCCCTTGCCCTTAAGCATACACCTTACCATTTCCACAATGGTGTGATTTTGGCATTCAATAATGCCATTCTACTGAGGTGTATGAGGCATCTTCAATTGACGCTTAATCCCTTTACTCTTGTACAAGTCTTCAAACTCCTTTGAGTTGAACTCATCACCACCATCTATTCTACTTTCATTCTCAACAAGTTTTATCCATTCTTTAAACTTACCCAAAGCTTGAGCCTTATCTCATGAAGGAAGTAAACCAACATCTTTCTATTGTAGTTGTCAATGTGATCAACATAAAATATGAAGATCCTCCCAAGGCTTATGTGGGAATTTTACCACACAAGTTAGCATGCACCAACTCTAGAGGAGCCTTCACTATGTTCTTCCTTTCTTATGGAAATGCCTTTCTCTATTATTTACCCACTGTGCCCACACTAGTGGTGGTTGTAAGAACACTCAACTCATACATAATTGCTCCTTCTTTCTCCTTTGTCGACAACTTTGCCAGCATTGTTGATAATTTCTACATATGTCTTAGTGTACCTCGCCTCATGGCCAATATCAATTATGTAACCAACAGATAGAAAATTTATCTTAATCTCTAGAACATACAATACATATTTGAAAGACTTTTGAGTTCACCATTTGCAATAACAAAGAAAATAGTACATGTGCCCTCAATATGGCATTTTGTATCATTTCCAACCATCATAGTGATGGATTCTTGTAGAGGCTTCATAAAACTATATAGACCTTACTTGTTGGTCATGTGACGAGAGGCACCACTATCCAATACCCAAGGGTTAGTGGTAGATATTTATTGTGCTAAGGAGCACACTTTCTCAACGGTCGCGATGATTAATTCCAACTCTACTTCAACCATATTTGTTGTGTATTTCCCTTTAGTCTTCACGATACCATTCTTTTCATTTGCCTTTTTAACACAACAATCTAGAATCGCATGTCCTTTCTTCTTATAGTAGAGGCACTCTCCTTGAAACTTTTCTTGCCACCCTTCTTCTTTTTGTCACTGTTGGTAGAGAAACCACCTTTGCCTTTTGCTTTGGCAGAGAATGCAGCATCTCAATTGCTACTACCTTCTTGAGCTTGAAGCAACAACTCCTTCTCCATTAGTAATGTACAAATTCCTCAAACATCGGAGCTCAGGGTCTCACTTGAGTATTTAAGGTGGTTACTAGTCCATCAAACTTTGGTGGACAAATCTAAAGACACCTTCTCGCTAACTCCTCGCTAGTGTTTTTTATCCCAATACCTACGATCTAGTAATGTAGATTCTTGATCCACGTGATGAATGCTTCAGTTATCTCTCAACAAATGTTTCTATTTCATTGTGGAATAAGGGGTGGAGGCAAGCAAGGGTGCTTGGGGGAGAGGAGAAGTGGTTGGAGAGTTGGAAAATGAAAATGAGACCAAGTGATTGGTTTTTATAGGCCATAGACCTAGAGTTTTAGTTTTTTTTTAAATCTATTTTATTCTATTAATATAGTTTTAAAAATTTTAAAAAAATCACCAAACAATCTAAAATATAGAATGTTAGAGAAGCTAAAATACGTGTAAAGCATTAAAAAATAAAATCCCATTATCTATTCATCACTTATTTCCAACACATCATTTTTTGTACGTAGATTTTGACTTGTTGCAAAGCACTCGATAGCATATAATTATTCTCTATTCTTTTGTCCATCTGAAATTTAAAAAACCAAATACGATTTGAACTACTATGTTCCAATAAAAACAATATTAAACAAGCTTACGTTTCTACCAGCAATACAAAAGTTGAAGCTCTTTGTATGAATGCTTCCCATTAAGATTAGATGCTCCCATAGATTTACGATACTTCAACAATTACTCATTGTGATTGACTTGATCATTTCATCTGACATATGAATTTGAATATCAAATTCTTGTTCCATGTCTTCAATGGACTCCAAGGAAATCCAATTGGCCCGCTTTCTTTATCCAGTGTCGATAATAAAAACACATGCACAATGATGAACATGTAATCAAGTAACGAAATGTGTCACTAAAGACCACCACTTTACATCAAAAGATGTCACTTTTGTGCACCCCATCCACCTCATTTTATCCTTCTTCAAAATTGGAATTAAGAAAGTCCTATGTTATGTTCTTACAAATGAACATGGAGGAACATTGATGCACATTAGTGCTTTTGAATATATATGCAAAAACCTTAATCGGTACAAACCATGAAAGACCCACTGGTCTTGAAGCTCTCTTGAATATTAATGAGCTATGAATGTCATGTATGATCTTCATTTTTAATGTCTAAAGTGTCCACTCATTTAGAATGGGCCATTCCAAAGAATTGAGAGGTAACAAGGAAGTAATCCAAGAGAACCATATGAATCACTTGATGTAGGCACCATATACATAAACTTATAGAAAAAAACCTTGCAATGTAAAAGATATTATGATGACTTTCCAATCATCATTGTCTCATCCACATCCACATGTAGAGCTTTGTATATCTGAGACAAGCTTCCCAAAGGTTGGTCCTCAACAAGATTTGAAGGGAAAAAGTTTGATAGAAGAGAAAAAGTAAAAACCTAAAAGAAATTAAGAATGTAAAAGCAGTGACTTACAATTAGAGGGAAAAACTTGTCGAGTAGTCCCAAGAGGTAGCTTCAAGTCCTTGACACCATATACATCTTGAACTAATGCAACAAGACCACAATCTCAAGCCTCCCAAAACCCAAGTACTCTATAGATTGGCATAGGATTGGTCTATGTAGACTAAGGTATAAGCATGGGATGAGGCCTAGATCGCACAAAGGGGGTAGGATGCCCAAAAGAGTGTGTAAACCCTACTCTTCTTCTCTAGTAGCTTCTCGACTCATTGGTGTGCTTGGTGATGGATGCAAAGAAGAACTGACATTAGATCATGTTGATTGTAGTAGTGGAACCATCTTTGAGCCTTTAAGCTTTTGGACAACAACATGGGAAGGTAAGTTGATGAGTTCACTACACATCAAAGCTAGTCTTATGTTCTTGTTTTCTTGGGATAGAGAGGAGGATGTATGGTTAGTTAGAGTGGAGTGTTGAGAGATTATCGCCAAAGTGAGTTGCAACTTCTGAGACAATAGAAGTCTATCAAAAGACTCAATTGTTGGTACATTCAGCTTAACATTTTGGATGTGTTACTAAGACCTAGGACAGTGTAACCATCAAGGTTCTCACATTCCTATTGTGTGACAGAATATGAGGCTTGTGCACGGGTGTAGATGGGACCATGGTCTGCATTTGTGGCCTAAGAAAATGTCAAAGGATCGAAAATCTCCCTCCACAAATGTTGTTAAAAAGAAATCTTGAAATTTCAAGATTGAGACTACTTCTAATCAATTTGTCGATCCTAGTGTGCAGTCAACCTTGACTAACACAATTGACCAATCCAATGCCTCATAAGCCACTAGTTTCAATTCCAAGGTGGAACTCACATAGTGCCAACCCTTGGCTATAACCAAACCTATCATTTTAGCTAAGGAACAAGCCTCTAGTACTTCAATCTCACAACATAGTACTAACTCTAGCCTAAAGAGCACAATGAATCCCATGATTCACAAATCTTATTCTTCTCACCTAGAAGCTCTAGTGCATTTAAAGCCAATTAAGAGATCTCTTATGGAGGCTTTAGAAAATATGGGGCAACAAAAGGATCAATCCAAGGTTAGAGCTCTAGGGAACTAGATGAAACATTATTGACTTCACTCACTTGTGCACATATCCATGCCGACAATAGAATTCAAACTATTGAGGATAATACACTCTTAGAAAGGTCTCTGACATGGTTTAGAGAAATCACAAATTTGTTAGTGTTATCCAACACTCAGGGGAGAAATCATGAAGAAAATGACTAAGGTAGAGCAAGAGAAGCATCGCTTGATTCTTGTGTTCCACTTGGATTAGTACATGTTAAGTAAGGAATACATTACAACATTAGCCACGAAAGTTGAAGGTCAAAGTGAGTTTGAAAGAAAATGGTATTCTAGTTGAAGTTTATAGGCAAGGTATGGCAGTCATCTAATGACTATTGCTAAGCAGAGAAAGGCACTTTGGACTTCCATGCATAATCCAAGATAAATAGCACCTATATCTCTAATAGTACTTGCACCTATTCACAGTGTCAACATTTCTTAACTTGTAGAAATAGATGCCTTATGTGACAAACTTCTTTCAAAGAAAGAGCTACACATTACAAGTCGAATGGGATAAAGCAACATGATTATTGATGTCATTAGATATATTTTCTACCTTACACATGACCCACAACTTCTTGATGGCCATGCTTTGTTACAATACAATCCCCATTTCTTTGACAGGTTTATCCCAAGGTTGAATGACACAACACCTCATCTTTTCTTTGCTTCTAGTACCACACATAATGACTCTTCATTCCATGATGTGAAGTAGAGTGATGTATATAAAACTTCTAGAAACACCAAGTTAGTGGCAAAAAGAAATGTGCTTGAAATTCCAAACTCTAAGCCCACAGCTACTAACATCCCTACTAACCCACACCACTAGTTCAACCAAGTTGAGCCAGCTGAACCCTAAGATGCTCCAGAGGAGGCTACTCAAACTCACCTCTAGGTCAACCCTACTAAAATTGGCCCTCCTTTTGGTCTCTAGCATTTGCTTGTTTTTGAACCACTTAATATCATGGCTGTTCATTTGACAAAGAAATTCAATTCCTTTAAAATAGAATGGCTAGTCTAATTAATGCCATATTCACTACTTATGCCAAGCTGTTTGCAACGATTGATTTAGGCCTTGCTGATGATCATGCAATATAAGTTGCTTCCAAATGATTCCACTTGGGAAGAGAGTGAACATATCTACCACAAAAGTTTATTGGTTCAAGCTGAGTATGCTAAAACCCTTCCTCTTAGAAGCAAGTGTAGTCATGTTGGCCGATTCCCTTTTATGATTCTATGATCAGAATCAAAGACTAGTTAGCACTTGATGAACTTGACCAGAATGGCAATTCCTCAAGTCCATTCTTGTAGAAATGGTTTTCTCATCAGCTTGAGATTGCTTGCAATGGCAATTGTCCTATGACAATGACTAAGCAACATCATATAGCCAATATGCTTTAATCTAATCCAACTTACTTTGAGACCACTTCACTATGCTCTATCATCTTAGCTCAGTATCTGGAATTGCCACAAAAGTTGAAATACCACCCATTGCTTCACAAAATTTTGATTGAAGAGGAATTGCATATAGTTAGTTGCTTTGTCAAACCATCCTCGCTTGATGATCTGATTACTTATATTTGTGGACTAGCTATGAAACCAGTTGACCCAGATACTTTTGCTAAGTTGGAGTACAATCCAAATTTCTTTGACTAATGGATCCCAAACAATGGTATATCTTTTGTGGGTGCAAGATCAAGGTATCTGATCATAGCTTTTGCTCATGGTACAATGGTGAAATGCAAAAAAAGTTTTTCGTAATTCCTAATATCTTTTGACTTTGCATCCACTACATGGTATTCTCAAGATTTCACCAAGTGAATATAGGCAAATAATAGGTTATAGAGCAATGCAATGCACCATGTTTCAAGCCAACATCATTGTGCTTGATAATAGAATCTTTCTTTGAGGATTCCAAGTTATGGCAACATCATGACAACCCAATCATTTGAGAGACTTTCACAAAGACAAAGTCATCTAAGCACCATCAATAACGATATCCCAATTTATTCATCCATTATTTCCCTTGACTACAACATTCAATGGTTTTTTTGCTTCTTGAGGGGAAATCATGTTGCTTCATCAATACTATAAGGCTTCATCACCTAGTACTAGTTCTTCTTCACCAACTTTGTATCACCAATGAGACAAGGTGCTTTCAAGGTTCATGACTTAGTCTTCCATTTTCATGTGTAAACTCTAGTGCACAACTCTATTCCTTGAGCCAAGTCTACTATTCTCAATCAACCTTTTTATCTCTCATACTGCCACTTTGATTTTGTAAGGTTGCTAGCTCACTTTTCTGACATTCTATTATTCTAGAAGGAGAGTAGAAAGAAAAAATAAAGATACAAAAAGAGAAATGTAGGAAGAAAAAAAAAGAAAGAAAAATTATACATGCACTACACTGCACCTAGGGATCCTAAAGTTGGATGCATCCAGTGGCTTCAGTTGGCTAGATTTGTCTCTAAACCCCTATCTTCTTTCCCATTTTCCCCCACATTTACCCAAGGCACATCAAGGTTAGGACATACCTATGGAGTCTTGGGTCACCTTGGTTAGACCTGTCTTCATGAGTCATTCGTACTTTTTCTATTCCACTTCATTTATCATAGTACTATTCACTCAACTTCAAAGCAAGAAGGAAAAGATACTTCACGTAAAAAGGGACTAGTTTCATCCACTCCCTTTGGTGTTGATTCCATAGAGAACCATGTACTTCAAGAGGTTATTGGATTAGACTCCCTCTTTTGTCCATCTTCAGCAGTGCACGATTCCTTTGTCAGCCCTCATCAAGAGAAGAATCCATGGAGGAGTCTTCTAACTATGTATTAGACTATATATGCACGTGCACTCACATAATATTTGTACCATAACCTATTCATGGTTTTGGGTCCTCAAGCGTGGGACAATACTTTAGGCTTGCTTGAAGTTTGCTGCATCTCCCAATTCCACCTATACATGCACAAGTCACCATACATGTAAGTAGACACACTCCTTAGGAAGAGAACAAGTTGGCTTATAAGACCATTTGAAGGACTGAAGCTCTATCACCATTGGTGACCTTTGCATCCTCATCCTTCCATGCTTCATTTCACTTCTTCTATTGTGCCATCAATGATTCTTCATGTAGACATCATCTTCCATTAGTAACCACATCTTTTTGGACATCATCTACAATATCTGTATGAGCATCATCTTCTTCAGTACCAGTTCTTCACATCAATAGGCATAATACTCTCATCATCCATGATTCTTTAGCAATAGCAACCTCTATTTCTCTCCACCAAGACTACTTCATCTCAAGATTGTTCCCAACATTCCACATCTATCTTTGATGTGAGTGCCATGGGATTGGCACTTGTCTTGGAGGGGGATAATATTAATAGTATTTTGTGAAGGCTAAAGTCAACACAAAGTCAAAGCACAAGTTTTTGATTTATTTGATGGTGGATTATTATTATTGGAGAACTTCAATGATAGAACAATATTTTGTGAAGGCTAAAGTCAAAGAAGGTCAAAGAAAAGTCAAAGCACAAGTGCTAGATTTATTTGATGGTGGACTATTATTTTTAAAGTACTTTAATGATTATTTTTGGGCACTTGTATTGTATTCATGGACACCAAATTATCATGGATGTATTATTTTGTGAGATCTAGCCATGCACATTGTATTTTTTATCACCTATAGTTGTATTTGCTGCACCCACAAGTATTGTGTGGGTTGTGCATATGTATTTTTGATTAGATTGGCATAGACTTGGTCTATTTAGAATAAGATATAAGCATGCGATGACGCTTAGATCCCACAAAGGGGACAAGATGCCCAAAAGAGGGCCCAAACCCTATTTCATAGTGATGGAAATCCTAAAATATAAAAGGGATGCAAGCCCTAATTCACAAGGGTGCAAACCCTCCAATGTAAAGTGGATCGCAAACCCTAACCCTAAAATAATGGGCCATCCTAGAGAGGTGATCTAACCCTAACCCTAATTTGTATCTATATAAGGGTGGGAGGTCTCAATTGTAATTACTCCTGTGGTGCATCCATGCTGTGGACGCTCTATCTATGCAACTATTGAAGCTTTCTATTCACTTCTTCTATTCTATCATCTTGCCTCTATTATTGAGAGTGAATGAGAGAGAGTGAGTGAGATGTGTGTTGAGCACGGGACTAAGGAAAGGTGAAGCCCTTTGTTATCTTCTTTCTTTTTTCTTGTTCTCTTCTAGCTTTTGACTCATTGGTATTCTTAGTGGTGGATGCAAAGGAGTGATGGTATTGGATTGTGTTGATCATGGTCATAGGACCATCTCCGAGCCTTCAAGATTTTGGACTACAATGTGGGAAAGTAAGTTGGTGAGTTCATTATACCTCAAAGCTAGTCTTGTGTTCTTATTCTCTTGGGATAGAGAGGAGAATGTATGGTTAGTTAGAGTGGGGTATGGAGAGATAAGATGAGAGATTATTGCCGAAGTGAGTTGCAACTTCTGAAACAACAGAAGTTTTTCCAAAGTCCCGATTTGCTGGTGCATTTGGCTCAATAGTATCCAATATATTAGATATACTCAATGTCCCACCCTCATAACGTGCCATCAATGATCCATGGTGCTCTAAGGATTCCACTATGAGGAGAAGCCATGTGTGAGCATGGTGGGTCCTAAGTTGTATATCAAATGAGGTTTATGTGACCGGATGGCAAAAAAGGTGACCTTTGTGAATCTAGCATTTAGGTTAGATAGAGTGGATAGCAACTCAAGGCCTGATGATAAAGAGAATATTTCTTGAAATATTTCTTGGATGACCAAGAAGGTTTATAATATGACCGAAGAGGCCAACTAGACTGGCTTCTCAGGCTATAAAAGAAAGAGCCTTCCAAAGCCATGGTCAATCTATCTTTCACCCAATCAGAGTTCTTTTAGCTAGCCTTAAGCTCTTCACCTATAATTTATTTAGATCACAATATAAGCTTCATAGTGGAAGCACACAAGTAGAAATAGCCATTTTTGTATCAATTTCCTTGAAGTTAAAGTAATTTCTATTCTTCTCATATTTGTTGTGTATTCTCTATTCGCTCAAATCTTATCCATTATACCACGTAATTTCTACATAATAGTATTAGAGCCCATAGGGACTTTGAGAAGTGAGGAGTAGGTGAGAGGCAATGAATTCAACAACAAAGGGGAGAAATATTGTTTGTTCCATTAGGTAGTGGTGTTGGTGTATCAAGTGCTGCTACTATACCAATAATTCAAACAATGAGGATTCATCTACTAACCTTCATCAAAGGCAAGTTAGATGGTACAAACTACACTTTGTGGAAGTTTAAAATTACAATTATCCTTAATTCTTATGAGTTTCTGAAGACAATGTTGGGGATTGACCCAAAACAACAATCCATCCCGATCCATCAAATTTAAAAGTTACGATTCCTCCAAATTTAGATCTTCTATGGGCTTGGAAAAAAAGAAATGCGGATGCATTATGTGCCTTAGTTATAAGCTGTTATTGACCTTGATTCAACATACAACCAATGCATCAGAGGCTTGGAACATACTGAGGAGTCAATATGAAACATGAAATCAAACTATTCAGAACTTGGAGAATCTACTTTATGCAATTCCTTCAGGGCATGGAATTCACTAGGAGATCAAATCTTTACAAGATCTTTTGTCCCAATATCAAGTATTATTACATGTTCATCATTGTGCATGTATTTTTATTATCGACACTGGATAAAGAAAGCGGGCCAATTGGATTTTCTTGGAGTCCATTGAAGACATGGAACAAGAATTTGATATTCAAATTCATATGTCAGATGAAATGATCAAGTCAATCACAATGAGTAATTGTTGAAGTATCGTAAATCTATGGGAGCATCTAATCTTAATGGGAAGTGTTCATACAAAGAGCTTCAACTTTTGTATTGCTTGTAGAAAGGTAAGCTTGTTTAATATTGTTTTTATTGGAACATAGTAGTTCAAATCGTATTTGGTTTTTTTAATTTCAGATGGACAAAAGAATAGAGGCTATCGAGTGCTTTGCAACAAGTCAAAATCTACGTACAAAAAATGATGTATTGGAAATTAGTGATGAATAGATCATGGGATTTTATTTTTTAATGCTTTATACGTATTTTAGCTTCTCTAACATACTATATTTTAGATTGTTTGGTGATTTTTTAAAACTATATTAATAGAATAAAATAGATTTTTTTAAAAACTAAAACTCTAGGTCTATGGCCTATAAAAACCAATCACTTGGTCTCATTTTCATTTTCCAACCACTTCTCCTCTCCCCCAAGCACCCTTGCTTGCCTCCACCCCTTATTCCACAATGGATCACACTCTTAATAACTTTATGCAATTCCTTCAGGGCATGGAATTCACTAGGAGATCAAATCTTTACAAGATCTTTTGTCCCAATATCAAGTATTATGATACAGTATTGTGGCATGGTCTAAGTCGACAATACCCTCTTGAGTACATGAACACATAATTACGAGAATATACCTTCAAGTTCCAAGATTTCAGTGAGGAATGGGTGCCATGTAATCTCTTGAAGTACATCAATGGGATGAAGACATTTTGAAAATGACTAGATTATTTTGTGCAAATCTCACCCCCACCTACGTCAAGCACCTCACTCCTCGGTAGGCTAAGTACTACAGCTTTGATCAACATGGCACTAAGTATCTCTCATGGACTACCACTTTCGTTTTGTTATTCAATGAAGGTGAGGACCCACCCGAGTCATACTGGATGTTGAAGAGCATGTGGAAGGCTTACTGAAGGATGTCCCTAATCGAAATCCTTCTCCAATATACAATGCTAGAGAGGAAGCAAAGGCTACAAAAGAGGCAAAATCTCTAGACCTTATGGTCGATAGAGCTATAATTGCTATGGATAACAGCTTAGGAGGTGGCTCAAGTGAGCAGGAGGCTTTCCCCTCTATCATCGATATAGAGTGTCACATAGATAGCATGAGCAAAGCCTTCATTGACGATAAAGAATTCATGTTTCTCCATGATGTGGATAAATTTTTTCGAGTAAGGGAGGATGAGGCATTGTCCATGTTGGCAATCGCCAATGGATTTCCCCTTGTGTCTAATGATCTACCTATGGAGTAATCAACCCAAAGCTAGAAGACATAGACGATGCACTCATAGCTCTTGGAGATGTCGTGGACTTAGCAGAGCACACCATAGTTGGCACCCAAGAGTTTGAGACAATGTAGGCTAGCTTGGTTGTAGGACAAATACCATTGGAAGAGTAGCAACCCCCCTGATCGATGAGTCCAAGTCAAGTGTGGACTTGACTAAACCCTTGGATGTTGCCGTCAATGCTGAGCAGGAAGTAAGTATATCAATAATCTGTCTAGACACTTTATTTTACTATATATACTATTTTGAGCTAATTTCATGTCAATGTAGGCCGTGCTCGTTATCGATGATTTTGCAAGTTGCTACAAGGACCCAGGGACCATTTAGGAAGGATGCCTCCACAGGGTACTACATTGGCAAGATCCCCATTGTTTGCATAGCCATTGTCCATGTATTTCATCACTTGTATGACACATGCTAACTTATCATTCAACAAAGTAGAAATGTTAACTAGACCATTGGCTCGATAATCGATTTCTCATTCTACTTAATTGTTGAGTTCTCAATTGACGTTGCAAATTTAATCATTACACTGTCATGCGCAAATATAATATGAGACATTCAAGGCACAATAAGAGCAAAGGTTTTTCATTACATGTCAAGTTTCATAAAGTACATTGCATTGCTGTGTTACAAAAACTATAAGCCCTTGGCAGCTCTAATCTCTCTCCTCTCTTATTCGTCTAGCTAACTACATGTCTCTCTGCATGATGGTCACCCGCTTGCCATGAATTGTGTAGAGATATGCGTCCTCAAAAAGGGTGACAAGGTACACTTCTGCAGCTTCGTGTATAGCCTCCACTGCAATCCTTTGCATGCGAAATGGATATCCATAAGAGTGAATAATTTCCTTCACTAATGCGTGCAAAGGGCACTTTCTTGATCAGTAGGTTCATGCTCTTCTAGTACTTGTAAGTAAAAGCATGGTGTTAACTTTGATGAGATATTTTCTCCTATAGTCAAGATGACTGCTTTGGTTGCTCAGTTAGATTTAGACATTTATCAAATGAATGTAAAGGCAAATTTCTTACCTAGGGACTTGCATGATGGGATTTATATATAGTAGCGTAAGGGATTTTAAGAAAAGGGCAAGGAACACCGAGTGTGTAAGTTGAGAAAGAGTTTTCATGGTCTTAAGTAGGCACCTAGAGAATGGTGTCAAAATGAAAGAAACTAGGATTATTAATATGGAAAAATACTAGCTACACTAGCTGGTATATAAAATGTAAGGGACTTTATTTTTGTACCATTCAATGATAATGCAAAGTCTCTTTCATCCTCAATGTTTCTCTCGATTTCTATGGCTTCTATCTCATACTTCTTGTCTTTCTCTCTCTACTTTCAATATTTTTCTCTCCTCAACTAGTCTTTCTCTTTCCTCTGCACTATTCTTGTCTCTCTTCTACAATCATCTCTCTCTTCTTTTCTCTCTCTTGCTAACTTCTTTACAAGTAGTATCAAAGCATAGGCTCTTGATCCATTTGATTTTCCCATTTTTAGACATATTTTCTCTATTTGTTCACCATTAAATCTCAGGGAGTAGGTATAGGAGCCACATGGCAGGTAGTTGCAAGTATACCACTTAGTGCAGAGGCTAACCTTGGGACTTTAACAAATATTTGGAGGAGATTTTGGCAAAACCATGGCTAAAGTGGCATGTTGTGCATAAATTAAAAGCTATTTTGAAGATAGTGGGGCCAAAGAAGAGGTAACATGACCTAGAGAAGACTAAAATCTTAGTTACTTTTTGAAAAAAACTCTTATTCTTCTTCCTTTGCATCTTCAGCTTTAATGGCCATTGAACATTAGAAATAGCTTCTTAGGCTTCTAAGCTTTAGATTGAATACCATATCAGTGAGTTTCCAGCAAGCAAACCATCCACATGACAATCAACTCATTTAGGGCAGTTTGCGCCATTTTTTTCAGTACTTAGCCTTCTTGTTTGCTTGCTTGAGCTCCGTAAAGACCTCCTAATCAACATGTTTTCTATTATTGAAGCTTATTGCTTTCCTTTCTTACCATTGAGTAAGTAAACTCTCAAGTATGAAGCCTATTACTTCCATAATGATGACCCTTTTTCTTCATGAAAAGTGGCATCCATGAAAGCTTGAGTTCAAGCTTCATTCTCTTCCAAATTTCTTGAATATCTTTCATCATTCTAATCCAGGTTCTTGAAGAATCTTTGAAGAAATTGAGCAAGGTTTGAGCTTTCTTGACTCTTTCAAGCTTCATGGAGGTCGGGGATTCTTCTTCAATCATGAAATTCATGTTTCTTGAAGCTTAAAGAGAGTAGGGGCCTTTCAATTCTAGTGATTTTCAGTAATTCTACTTCCTCATCAACAAAATTGAAGCATTCTTGGTGCAAATGAAGCATTATTGAGCTATGGAATCTATTCTTGAGTTAATATTTGGAGCAAATTGAATCTTAAGCCTTTGATACTTCAAAATTGCTTTCAAGCATTCAAGAAGCAAGGATAGAAGATTATTTCATCAACATTGAGCAACCAGAAGCCTATTCAAGCATTGGGGAGTATTCAAGTCTTCCTCAAGCCGACGAACAAGAGGTACTTCTTATCTCTCTTACCTATCCAATTGCTAAGCTTCATCCACTTGATTGAGAGATTAAAGAATTGAAAAATTCCCATCAAATTTCATCCCTTCATTTTTAAAATCAACCGATTCCTAGATTGCATTGCTCTCTTGATTCAAACAGATATTGCTACTCATGACAAATGAATAAAAATCCATTGTAAAGGGCAAGATACAATGAGTCACTACATGGTAAGACCCTCTCCTTATTCATTTTGTCAATTTCAATTCCGTTCAATTGCATTACATGGAATGAGATGAATGGATATTTCAAGCAATGCATATTATACTGATCGATTAAAATAGCATGCCTCAAGCATGTTGAGATTCCCATCGAGGAAAAAGGTTGATACTAAGGGAGATAGTGGGACAATAGAGAGGTAACCCTCCCCCACTATTAAAGATCCCAAATGGGTACAATCAACCGGTCCAGCTGGAACTTTACCCACCTCTCAATAATTCAGATCCCATCCTACCATTTTACCCCTCATGTAGGTATCGTGCATGGAGGATTGAATATTCAAGTGCTCATGAAGATTCAAGCCCCTTGAAGACCAAAACATGGTAAAATAGGGCTATTGTAGAGGACACTACATGGTATAAACAAGTCATTACATGTACCATCCTTATCATTGGGATACATGTGTAGGTACTAAAGATTGCCCATAGATCCTATCCAACTCTCCACAGGGTTTGGTAGCCTTTTAATGCATTAATCCATTATAATATGCTAATAATCATCTCAAAGAGGGCATTGTTGGCCTTTATTTGAACTAAATAGTTTGGCAATTGAAGTTTCCTAGCTCAAGTTATAGCTGATTTATTGACAAGAGTTGCTATAGGACTGCACTATCATGGCAGGTCACAAAGGGAAGAATAAGGCCCAATATGAATATGTCTAAAAAATTAGAGATTCCATGCTGGAAAACACACCCCAAGAGATCCCTAAAGAGCCTCAATTGCAAGAAAAACTTAGTGCTCTTAAACATAGTATGTGTAAATATGAGACTAAGCATGCTCATAGGTATTGAGGGCTGAAATGATGAACGGGTTGCCTCTTACCCATCCAACCTCCAATCCTCACTAAGAGAACTAAAGAGGGGCACCACCTAGCCAAAGAGAGGATGGGCTAGGACATCCCTATTCTCAAAGAGAATCAAGAAAGCCAAGACACAAATTTACAAGAGAGAATATATGTGCTAGACACCATATTGGAATATAAGAGAGAGAGATGAGAGGAGAGGGAGACAAGAGGAGAAGAGGTAGAAGAAGCTTGCCATTATGCTACATGGAATGAGAAGATGAGAAGAGATGGAGATAATAGGAGAAGAGGTAGAGGAAGCTTGCCATTATGCTACACAATAAAAGAACTCACTCATAGCTTCCCTCAAAGAGATGAGGGTATTCTAGAATGCTCTCATGGACTTGTCATTCTCCCCCTTCTTCTCTTTTCTCAAAGAGAATCAAGAGAACCAAGACACAAATTTACAAGAGAGAATACATGTACTAGACACCATATTGGAATATAAGAGAGAGAGATGAGAGGAGAGGGAGACAAGAGGAGAAGAGATAGAAGAAGCTTGCCATTATGCTACATGGAATGAGAAGATGAGAAGAGAGGGAGATAATAGGAGAAGAGGTAGAGGAAGCTTGCCATTATGCTACATAATAAAAGAACTCACTCATAGCTTCCCTCAAAGAGATGAGGGTATTCTAGAATGCTCTCATGGACTTGTCATTCTCCCTCTCCCCCCTTTCTTCTTCATTCTCCATAGGCTCTTTATATAGCCTTCATGAGGGATTAGATTAAGCTAATCTTCTTGATTAACATAATCCTAGATGATGTATGGCATCTTTGAAAATATGGAGAGTAGTGGATGGGACAAGTCCCCACCTTGGTCATCATGCAAGAAGCCAAGGGTGGTGGTAGACAAAATAGAGAAATGGAGCTAGATTACAAGAGGTGGATGCCCAAAGCACATTATTATAATATATTTACAAGAAGGATAGAGTGGAAAGTTGGTGTGGTGAAAGAGAGAAGAAAATTGCATATAGCCAGCAGTCTGCACCTTCGTAACTTCAAATCCGTGAGGAATTTGGAAAAAGTTTCTTCTGCAACTTTGTAGACCAGATTGAAACCGATCGGCCTACGCGAGAATTTTCTTGAAATTCTCTTTTTCTTGGGAGTTATTGAGATTATAAAAAAGGGCTTCCAAAAGCTGCTTTGACTTTAGTATCCCATATGTATATAAATACATATAAGCATGTGACAAAAGGGGTCCATGCTTGTAAGCTTTTGTGCAAGATCCAAATGACACCATGATGTGGATATTGACTTGTGTGCAAGGGTGAGGTGTCCTCTAATGATGGTGATAGATTCCAAATCTTAGTGATGCAGACGGAGCCCATATGTAGTTGGAGGCTAGTCCTTTGAAAAATCTATGCATTCACTCAACTCCTAGGTGTAATCCATTTTCATCTTCACTAAGATAACCATCCCATTTACCCTTTACATTGACATGCCTTCTAAGAACTTGTTCCCCCCATTTGCTAGAGTTATCATAATCGAGAAACAATGTAGCATACCTAGTGCTTGAAGAGTAAACCTAAAGTGATATGGTAAGCTCTTGATAGGGGCCTTGGCCAAATTTTGTGGTAATAATCCGGGTTGTAAAAAACCCGGATCAGTATGTAGAGCTACTATCAAGAATTGAGCAAATGGTATTTCTAGCCATCAAATGAAGTCTTGTATTGAATAATTAATGGATTCAACAACCCAAAAAAAGGCTTCAATCGACGAATTAGTGGAGTCCAATGTACAAATTATGGCTCAATTCTCAATGGATGCAAATGCAAATGGGTACCAAGGATGCAAGAGAAAAAGCACAATCAAATAGCGAGCCATCAGTTCCACTTTAGCTACCCAATGATAATACTCAAAGTTAAGGTATTATTGTACAAAGGGGCATTTCCAATAGTCAATATGAAGTAGATGAGGCTTCACAAAGACATGATCATTATTTGGGCAGCATTAATGGTGCTAATCCATAAGTTCATGGGCTAAATCCCCAAGTTTCAAGGGGTCCTTTATCATCGGGAAGGTTACAAACTAATTCTCAACCACCTTATGGAATAATGTCATCACATTCTGAAAGTCTGATGCGTACTATTTTAGGATAGCAGCCTTTCCATGAGGGGGAGTTGAAAGACAAAATAGTTTTGGCAAAGTGCAATGGGCAGTCCTCTTCACCATTCAACTCAGAGGAATGGATTTTAAAGTTGGAGTCCTATTTTGACATATTCTCTTAGGACCGATGACATGAAGATCCACTTTGGTTCATTACACTTGGAAGGATTTGTGCATACTTGGTGGAGGTATATTAAGAAAGAGAACATACTAGTGGAGAATTGGGATGCATTTTAGATACTTATGGTTGAGGTATTTGTTTCCCCTCTTGAAAAAGAGAAGTTAGCACAAAGATGGTACAGATTGGAGCAAAGAGACCTAAGTGTACAAGAGTATACAAATCAATTTCTTAACCTCACTATGTATGTAGAGAGTCTAAGTGATAAAGCCAAACTCCACAAGTACATGTATGGTTTAGAATCTTTATTATTGGTTGATGTTATGGTGCAAAATCCCACCACCCTTTTCACGGCCATTGAGCTTGTAGAGAGGTACAGACGAAAGTATAGAAGAGGCTTATGTTTCAGCTCACTTTTGAACAGCCAAGGACTATTTTAAAATAGCAGTAGGTTGGCAATATTTATGGCAGCAATCATGCATCTAGTGGGGGACTTTAGAGTACTAACTTATCCCTCATTAAATTCTTTAAGGCTCAAAGTAAATTCATAATAGCAAACATTCCAAGAGTGGATTATACGCAAGGGGACAACAAGCCTAGAAACACTTTACCCACCAATGTTAATCCAAAGTCTATTCCTATAGACCTCTACAAAGAAAGAAAGTAAAAAGGGTTCTGTTTTAAATGTGGTGAGGAGTATACATCTGACCATGCAATGAAATGTGCTTATAAGAATGCAAAAGCCAGGGTCCATAGCATGTTAGTTCTTAAAGATTCAAAGAATGATAATGATGATGCAAATGCACTTATGGCTGCCATTGAAAATCATGATATTGAAGAGAATATTGGGCAATAATAGTTCTATGATCTTGCTGACACTTTTCATTTTGACCCTAATGGTAGTATTTATTTTGATCCAAGAGAAATTGATGATGAGACATGTGTTGCCACTATTTATTCCATTTCAATGGATGCATGGACAAGATCAAGAAGCCCAAACAAACCTCATATCCAAGGAAATATTAATGAAAAAAATGTGTTCAGTTTGGTGGACAATGGTAGTACCCATAACTTCATTAATGGGAAAGGGCAAGTAGCGAGCTTTTCTAGGTAACCTCCATTTCTTGTTCCACATAGTCCACTTATTCCACCCCTAAATTTTTCCACCTCCACCACGGCTTCCACCACCACCACCACCACCATTGTTACTGCCACCACAACCATGGCTACCTCCACCTTTGCCACCACCACTTCCGCCACCTCCACCACCACCCTCACCACCTCCACCTTTGCCACCACCACTTCTGCCACCTCCACCACCACTACCACCACCCTCACCACCTCCACGATCGCCACCACTACCTTCACTATGTGTACCTCTCTTTCTCTCTCTCTCTCTTGTCTCTCATTCTCAATTTCTCAAATTCTCTCTCTACATGTATATTTTCTTTTTCTCTTTCTAGCACACTCAATCAAATAGCACTCTATCTCATGTAAACGATTCTCTCTCTCTAGTATGTAACATGGATACATTCATGCAATGACCCCGAAATGGTATACCACGGTCCACACCTATATATATATATATATATATATATATATATATATATATATATATATATATATATACTCACTCACTCTCCATGTTTATCTCCCTCTCTCTCTCATGCATGCGATCAATCCACATTGTATAATAATGCCTCACATCGGATTTTGGCATGTGTTGTAACAAACACTTCTCTTAAATCCTAAATACCTCTCTCTCTCTCTCTCTCTCTCTCTCTCTCTCTCTCTCTCTCTCTCTCTCTCTCTCTCTCTCTCTCTCTCTCTCTCTCTCTCTCTCTCATAATGCGAATGCTTGTGTGGCCACTCTATGTTTTTAGAACTTTAATTGTAATGGATTGATAGTTCATGTTAACTAGTTAATAATTAGTAAGCAATTTTTATTAGTTAACTAATTTAAGTTATTAGTTACTAAGTGATTAATTAGTAAACTATTAATAATTTAATTAGTTAAAATTTTATTAATAATTAATAGTTTTATTAGTTAATTAATTTTATTAGATATTTAGTTTTGTTAATAATTAATATTCTTATGAGTTAATTACTTCAATTAGCTAGTTAATTAATTTAATTAGTCAGTTAATAGTTAGTTAAAAATTTTATTAATAATTAGTTAAAAATAATTTATACTTAATAATTATTAATTAATTTATTACTTTGTCATTAATTAAAAAGTAGTTACTATTTAATAGTGACTAGTATTTAGTTTATAATTAGTATTTAATATTTAATAATTAGTTCATAATTAGAAATAGTAATTAATAATTAGTAACTATTAGGTAATAAATAATAACTATTGACTTTTAATTAAAATTTAACTAGTAACTAATATTTATTTAATTAGTTAATTAGCTAATTATTAAAATTTATCTCTCTTTCTCGTAAATTTAATTAAGTAATTATTAGTTAATAAGTTGAGAAAATGGGAGGAGAGGGAGAAAGAGTGATCAGAGAGGGGGGCAAAGACAAAGAGCATGTGATATGTGTAATTTTTTCTTACCTGAAAGGGGTTGCTAGCAGCCCCTTATCAGATGAATTTTTTTTTCGATGACCCATTCTTGGCGAGAGTACATTTTCACCCAACTAGAATTGCGGATTTCTTTTTGCTCAATAAGGGGCTACTACGGTAACCCCTTCTTAGCAAAAGAATAAACCATAGTTCCGAGAATAGATAGCATGGGGAGAAAAGAGAGCAACAGAGAGGGGTTTTTTTTCACCCAAGGAGGGGCTGCTAGCAACCCCTTCTCGTTGAAAAAAAAAATCCATAGGTTCGAGAATAGGGGGAAAGAGAGAGTAACAGAGTGATGAGAGAGGGGATGAAAAAGAGAGAGAGAGAGAGAGCATGCAATATGTACTATTTTTTCTCACCAAGAAGGCATAGTCGGCATCTCCTTCTTGGATGAAAAAAGGAAGCTACAAATGTACCATATTCTATTTTTCATCCAGGAAGGGACTGTTGGTGATGTTTTCTTGGCCAAAAAACATACTTTGTTGTCTCCTAATAAAGACACTATGATGGGTTCACAAGAAACTAATACTAGTAGTGTGGTTGTCAAAAAAAGAAAACAAAAGAGCAAGCACGCATCTAATATCGTTGAAGAGAGGCCAACAATTTGCTCCTCATCCAAGAGGTTTGATGTTTTGAAGTACTATAGCCAAGACATCTCTTGTGTCCTTGTAGTGAAAATATTTCATTGAATATGAATTATAACCACCAAACCTTGTAGGTCCCTTGATTGATACCATTGAAGAGCAGATTGAAATGGAAGGCACCACCGAGGAGGTTTATGTCATTGTCATGGATAGAAGAATATTGCAAGTTCTTCTAGATCTTATAGTGGAGAGTGTTACCTTACACACTACTATATGGAGATGCACGACAATGACGAGAAGCAGTGAGATAATAACCGAGGGCATGCCATCACATTGAATTGACACACGTTGTCATGGGATTTTATGTTTACAGTGTGAAAAATCAAGATGTTGTGGATCATGTAGGTATGCATACTTGGTCTACAGGAGCTTTACGACAAGTTACAGGATATAAAGCAGTGACTCTTTAAGTTCATTTTGCTTGGATGCCACTTAGTTGACAAGTCCACTTGGTTTGAGCATGGGACATGGTATATGCATTTATTAATGACTTAGATAACTTAAGTGTGCCTTATGAAACTTAGTGGTTATGTGGATGAAGAGCAGGGGCTTCAACATGATTTTTGATGCATTTCACAGGCGTGAACTGTAGGGAGAGTGTTGGAACAGTTCTGGACCACAGGAGGAGCTTCCAAGGCATGCAACTCAAGCTAAACTCGAGGAGAATGGTCATGATCAGCAAGGTCTTTTCTTACTTCATCTTCATTCTTAGGGCTTTTTGTGATGCCTAGAGCTTGGTTCTTGCTCCAAGATCTAGTATACCACTTGGGACAGCCCACAATCCACTCAATTTGGGAGAGCTTGCAAGTGGTCTAAGTGAATGTATGTATTAGATACGGTCCCTAAACAACAGGGCAACCTTGGGCATTTATTAGAGAGGCTTATGATCGGATTTGTATGCATTTTGGAGCCTTGATTGAGGGTTGGAATGCACTGTTATTGACAGGGCTGAAGTGCTTCTTTGGCTTTGACAGGAATTTGGCAAGAGCATTCGATATGTGTCTTGGTTATAGTGGCTTCTACCACTACTAGTTTGAAGTTTACATGTAATTTTGAGGTGAATACCTATAGCAATCAATGGATGGCAGCAGCATGGATCATGGATTATGATCGTGGATTATGTTATGTATTTGTGTATGAGCTGAGCTATTGTCTCAGTGTGTCTTGGGCTTCGACCCACCCTTATTTGGATGTATTTGGTTATGAGCTATGGTTATGAGCTGATGTCTTCCATGTATGGGAGGATGCTAAAATAAATTGATAGGCTTCACCTCTATCAGTTTTTTTCTACATCTTCTATTTCTTCAAACCCCTTCTCTTTCATCTACTGCTCTCCATGAATCTCCCTTCACCCTATTGTCTCTTATCCATGTGGTAGACCTTCAACCCCAAACACTCCGACAACGTATTACAAAAGCACCAAGATGGTAAGCTTGCTTTTGCACAAAACTCATGATGTGAAGGCATGTAAATCTTGTTCATCACCAAAGTAACAACAAGAATCTTTTTTACTGTGCAAAGGGTGGAAAAACTGAAGGTCTTGGATTTGAGGTGACAATGGACATGGCTCGTGAACAAAGAGGTAAAGAAACGATACTCATGAATTTCACACATGCTGTGATTGGATTACATTAGAGCTTTAAAACATGCTATCGTTATACGATGTTAATAGTAGGGAAGGAAATAATACAAGAAGACAGACTAGCCGTGCTAGGGGACGTGATAACTACCAATAAATAAGTGTGACATGTGGTTTTTTTTGTGTCAATAAGAATGGTTTGTGTTTTTGTAGAGGGGAATACCATTTTTTATTGTGAACCTATAATGCTAGAGGATGTGCTAGCCACAGACACTGGTGAACTAATGTGCCTCAAGTATACTATATAGAGTAACATTTTGAAGGAAGAATATGTTGCTAATTGTGAAATCATCATGTTTAGTATTTCATGCTTTAAATGCAAGTACATGTGATATATATTCTAGCATACATGTGTTCAAATGTCGCTTACAATGGAATCATACCTCTAGAGTTCACAAAAGACGACATTACTATGAATGAGTGGGTGCGAGATACATCAGGATCCCCACTGAGAGGTTAGTATGAGATCCAATGTTGTTAAACTACTATAGAGATGTTTTGTAGACATTTAGTAGATTCCAAATCTGTTATATGAATACCACATGCTATAGGTGGTATGCAATGTGGCAAGGTTTTTTTGAGCTTGTTCTTGCAAACGTACACAAAAGAAGGGGATACCATTTTAGATTGCAATGCGAAATGTGGTGACCTTGCATTAGTAGCACTAAATTTCAATAGAAAAATTGCATGTCTATATTGTTTTGCTGAAGATGGAAGATATTTAGGGAAGTGCAAGTGAAGGAGATTGTGTATAGGCATTCGCTCAATTGCAATACTACAATATGTGTACATAAAGCACATGCAAAAATATCTAGGGAAGGGTGGAGTGTAGATATATACACACATGTGAATGTATATGTGCATAGTGGATTGAGTAACAATGAGGTAATATTGTTATCCCGATATTAACTATTCGAACAATGTGAAAAACAATAGATATCACACGTTATTGCAGTAAGTGTAACAAACTATTTGATATCCTATCCTCTTGTAGTAAAAAAGTCCACACAATAATGCTCAATTGAAAGTAATGAAAACATGTACGATGTAGTTTTGCTTATGTGTGCACAATGGAAGTGATATATCAGGATGTAATATCAAATCATGCACATAAAAGTGAGAGGTACATGAATGTATATATGCATGTGGGAGTAACAACGTGATATTCTTATCATCCTGATATTAACAACTAAAAGTGTCTACTAAGATAATGGACCTCATATAAACCCTTGACCCTTGCCAAAATAAGAGGGTTGGGAAAAATGGATGGATGACCCTTGCAAAATTTTGTGTGTGTGTGTGTGTGTGTGTGTGTGTGTGTGTGTGTGTGTGTGAGAGAGAGAGAGAGAGAGAGAGAGAGAGAGAGAGAGAGAGAAGTTGCTAATTTAGAGAGAGTGTGTGTGTGTGTGAGAGGGGGAGAAAAAGAGAAGTTGCTATTAGAGAGAGAGAGAGAGAGAGAGAGAGAGAGAGAGAGAGAGAGAGAGAGAGAGAGAGAGAGAGAGAGAGAGAGAGAGAGAAGTTGCTAATTTAGAGAGTGTGTGTGAGTGAGAGAGGGGGAGAAAAAGAGCAGTTGCTATTAGAGAGAGAGAGAGAGAGAGAGAGAGAGGGAGAGTGTAGGAGAAGGAAAAAGCGAAAAGTTGTTACTTGAGAGAGAGAGAGAGAGAGAGAGAGAGAGAGAGAGAGAGAGAGAGTGTGTGTGTGTGTGTATACTTGAGGTAATTAACATGGGGGGAGAAACATGGGAGGGGACGGTGGTGGTAGAAGCGGTGGAGGTGATAGTGACATCGGTGGTGGAGGAGGCAATAGAGGTGGTGGTGGTGGTTGTGGTGGAGATGGTAGTGGCAATGGTGGTGGTAGTGGGGGGCAATCGTGGTGCTTGATATGTGCACAAGAGAAGAGAAGAAATAAGTGGATTATGTGGAATAAGAAATGGAGGTTGCCCAAAAAAGCTCAATCAAATGCTCGCTCAAAAAGCTTGCTTCTCGCACGCACTCTTCATTAATAAATTAGCCATAGGCAAATTGAGGTGTTTTTCAACTAACTTATAGTAACCTATCAAAGTCCAAGTGGCCAATGGAGATAAAGAAATTAGCAACTAAATGTGTCCTCAAGTGTATATTCAATTGGTTGAAAGTTATGGGTAGTAAATGGACTTAATTGATTTGGATATGGGCCCCATTGATATTGTGTTAGGCTATGATTGGCTAATGCAATTAGGCAAAATTATTGTGGACTTTTCTCAGCTGTACCTAGAGTTTGTTAGTGGTGGAAAACTTATACGCTTGGATGGAATCTATAATCAAATTGATTTCGAGATTATTATAGCAAAGCAAGCCAAAAAGGAGTTCAAGAGAAGATCCCGAATCTTTGTCTTGCATTTTATTAAAGGAGTGCCAGATCAGCCCAAAGAATCAACCAAGAATTCAACCATAAAAGCTCTTTTGGAAGAGTACAAAGATCAGTTCTAGATACCTACAATATTGCCTCGTAAAAGACAAGTTGACCATCCAATTGATTCGAAACCTCATTCAAAGCCAGTTAACAAACCAACCTATAGGCTTTCCAAGTGTGAAAGGGGAAAGGTGGCTAAGTAGATTAAATAGTTGTTAGAGATGGGATTTATAGAGCCCAGTTCCTCACCCTATACATCCCCATTCCTCTTGGTGAGGAAGAAGGATGGATCATTTTGGATGTGTATTGATTACATGGATTTCAATAAGATTACGGTGAAGAATATGTATCCTATCCCTAGTGCGGATGACTTACTTGATGAGCTAAAAGGAGCACAATACTTCACTAAAATAGAGTTACAATCTGGCTATCATCTAATTCGCATGAGACAGGGTGATGAAGTAAATATTACTTTCAAGACAGATTGTGGTCTCTATCATTTTCTAGTCATGCCCTTTGGATTTCGAGCTACCTTTCAAAGCTTTATGAATGAAATTTTTCATCCTTTCCTCTTTCACTTTGTGATAGTATTCTTTGATGACATACTTATCTACAGTAAGAACTGCCACGACCATTTGGCACATGTGAGATAGGTGTTCGATATCTTGAGGCAGCATAGGTTATTTCCTAAGGAGACTAAATGTCCATTCATGGAGACTAAGGTGGAATATCCTTAGGACACATTATCAATAAATAGGAAATCCAAGTTGACTCAAAGAAGGTGCAATTTATTAAAGATTGGCCTACACCCACTACTACTGCTTCTCTACATGAATTTCTTGGTCTTTCTTCATTCTATGGAGATTTATTCGCCATTATGCTCTATTGCAAAGCCTCTCATAGATAGAATAAAGAAAGAAGCTTTCTTTTGGGACGCCATAGATGATCAAAGTTTTAATCAGCTAAAGACTTGCTTACTTCAGCTCCTATCCTTGTTTTTCATGACTTTTCTAAGGAGTTCATTATCCATTGCGATGCTAGTGGTTGGGACATTGGAGCGATTTTATTAGAGGAGCATTGGGTGATAGCCTTTGAGAGCTATAAGCTAAATGAAAAAGAGATTGCAATGGATGCTTATGACTAAGAATATTGACCATTCTTCATGCAATAAAAAAGTGGCATCACTATTTATATAGTAGTCGATTCAGAGTGAAAAGTGATCATATAGTCCTTAAATATTTCATATCTTAATCAAATCCCATTACAAAGCAATGAAGATGGGTGGCCACATTACATAAGTATGACTTTGATATCACATATACCAAAGGCAAAGATAATATAGTCATTGATTCCTTATCTAGGATGTGGGCTTGCAAAATTTCAGCTATTTCTGAACTTTATAGTAGTGATTGGATAGGGTAAATCCAAGTGGCTTATCTTTTAGATCACGACTTCAGTCTCATATTTCAAAAATTATAGCAAGGAAATATGCAAGAGAATTCTCAATTTTATTTAAGAAATGGTCTAACTATCATGGTAGGATTGTCATTCCCCAAACTTATCTTTTCACCCAAAAAATTATTCAGGAGATGGCTGGTCATTTTGGTGTCTTTAAGACCTATGACATGATTGTGTGAAGAGTTTCTATTAGAAGGGCCTTTGGGAGAATGTTAAGACTTTTGTTTCCACTTGTGTACCATGCCAACAAAACAAGGAAAATATATCCATGCCAGGTGGTTTATTACAGCCATTGCCTATCCCTGAAGACAAATAGACCCATATTATGATGGATTTCATCATTGGCTTACTTGTCACTAAACAGGATGGAATAGCATTTATGTGGTGGTGGATAAGCTCACCAAGGCAACCCATTTTATTCCTACAAAAGTTTAGTTTACAATTTCTCAAGTAGCCAATCAATTTATGGATCATGTCTTCAAGTTACATGGGTTACCATAGGTCATAATTCATGACAAGGATGCCAAGTTTATGAACAGCTTTTGGCAAGCAGTATTCAACTCCATAGGTCTTTCTATAGCTTACCATTCCCAAATAGATGGATGGATAGAAAGAGTTAACAAGTGGTTTTGACACTTTTACCATGATGCACAAAATGCATGGGATTCATGTTTGCATTTAGCATAGTTTTCTTATAATAACTCCACTCATTCCATCATAGGAGTTTCACCTTTTGAGGCTTTGTATGGCTACAAGGTACCCCTCCCCATGGTCATTTTCAATGGCATTAAAGTGAATTTAAAGAAGGCCCAATATCAAATGGAGCTATATGATGCTAATGAGGGAAGATGGAATCTAGAGTTCCAAGAAGAGAATTTAGTGCTCTTGAAGGTGCCAAAGTTTTGCTATGCTACTCTCAAAGATGGGTCTAGTACCAAACTAGCTCATAGATTTTATGGACCTTACAGAATTTTAGAGAGAGTAGATGATTTGGCATATTGGTTGGCACTTCCTTCATCCACTAGGATTCACAATGTTTTTTATGTGAGTTAGTTTAAGCCTTTCATTGGATCTATTGTGGATTACATTGAGAAGCCTCCACCTATGGATGATGAGAGTATCATTTAGTATGTGCATGAGAAGGTCATTGGTCGGTGGAATAAGAAGTTTAGGACAAAACCGATCAAATAATATTTTATCAAATGGAGAGGATTGCCCTTGGAAGAAGCTTCCTGGAGAGGAGCTTCGATTATGGAGGAGTTATCTTATCTCAAAGAAGCAATTGTGGTTGAAGATTAGTCAATTATGGGCATGTTCTAGCATAGTTAGCTTGTTGATGACTTTCTATTTTAAATTAGATTGCACTCTATTTCATAGACATCAAATCACAACTTATATGAAGTCATAGCTTTTAGAAAGAGCTTCATTTTGATGCCTAGTACGTTTCGATCCGAGCTTCCTATTGAAAGTTATAGCAAATTAGCAGGGTATTAGTAGACAACATGCTATTCCATGTTTGTAGCCTTCATTTGGCCATTGATTTATGATCAAGTAATGGATTTTATCCTTCCCCATTGATGTACCTTTGATATACTTGATCATACCTCCCCTCTTCTTTCCATATTTCTCAAAAACTCATTGATGGATCCTGTGTAATGACTAAAACAAAGTAGTATTCTATTTGCTCTATCCCATACTCTATAATAAGTCCAATTTTATTTTTGAGGACAAAAACATTTGGGTGGGGATAGAATGTATGAAAGTTGGATTATTAATGTGGAAAAATATAAGCTACATTGGCCGGTATATAAGATGTAAGGGACTTTATTTTTTCACCATTCAATAATAACACCGAGTCTCTTTCATCCTCAAGCTTTCTCTTAGCTTCTATGGCTTCTATCTCACACTTCCTATCTTTCTCTCTACTTTTACTCTCTCTCTCTCTCTCTCTCTCTCTCTCTCTCTCTCTCTCCTCTACACTCTTCTTCTCTCTCTTCTATAGTCATATCTCTCTTCTTTTCTCTCTCTTGGATCACTTCTTTACACATAAGTTTGATGTATTTATGTGGTTACATTTTACTCCCGTTGTGCGATGGATTTGTGTCTCTACACAAAGAAGGTTGATGACAACCTTATTATCTTGGTACTTTATGTGGACAATATGTTGATTGCTAGGAGAGGTCATGATCAGTTGAATGCTTTAAAAAATCAACTCAAGAAGAGCTTTGAGATTAAGAATATGGGGTATGCCTCACATATTCTTGGGATACTCATCATGCATGATCACTATAAGGGGTTCCTTTATTTGTCACAGAAGGAGCACATCTAGTAGGTCCTTGAGTGGTTTTGTATGTAGGATGTTAAGCCTATTGGTTATCCTTTACCTTCCCATCTAAATGTCAGTTAAGTAGATTTTTCCTCAATTAGATGAGTAGAAGGTTGAGATGGGCAAGATCCCATATGCTTTTGTAGTGGATTGATAGCCACTTGCCCTGACATAGTATGTGTAATGGGAGTTGTGGTATGTTATATAGCTACTAGGCCACCAACATTGGGACGTTGTGAAGGGTATCATGAGGTACCTGAAATGCATTGCAAATATGAGCATTTGCTATGGTGGTCAAGACACTACAATCATGGGTTATACCAACTTTGACTATACACGGCATTCGAATGGTAGGACGTCCATCTCTAGGTATATCTTTACTTGCCATCTCTTAGATGCCTAGGGTGTAGAAATGGATGTCCTTATCTACTATTGAAGCAGAGTATGTTGTAGCTACTGAGGCTTGCGAGGAGGCCCTATGGTTAGGCCGGACCTTGATATTATTGTTACTCCTACATTGCATTTGGATTCTATGTTATGAAAAATAGACCTATCATTTTGTGAGGTTTTGATAGGCTATAAGGCTAAGAATGTGATAGAAAACTATATCATGGGATCTTTTAGTAGATATTATTAAAAAACTATAATAATAAGATGATTTTAGGTTTATATATTTATGGATTTTGATTATCTACTTGTTGCATGATTAGTGACTTATAGTACGAGGCGGACATGTGATACTAGTTGCATTATGCATGGCAGATAGACGAAAGAATGTGATGTGTTGAGCAAAGTATTATTTAAAGAATCTTTAAGTGAATCTATATAGTAATCATAATATATTTTTGTATGATATTATTGTTAGTTTATTTGTAGATTATAATTAGTTTCAGCTTTGATAGTGATCATTTTAAATGAATGATTGATTTTTACTATTAAATTATTTAATTTAGTATATTTAATATATATAAAATATTAAAACAATAGATTTTAGATATACTTTTATTAAAATAAGCTTTCTTTGTAGAATGCTTTGCTAATTTCTTTATGTGGTTTAAATTTAGAAAGCTTTCCTAGCTTTCTTTATGAAAGTAGTAGGATCTCACACACAAAATAGGAGAACAAGGTAAAAACTTAGTTTTGTTGTTTCTCTTGCATCCAGAGTCAGATTTTAGAGCTTTCAAAGTCGTTTTGGGGGTTTTGGCACATTCTAGATGTGATGGTGATGTCAAAATATTATGATTCAGCACACTTTTTTTTTTTTGCATCAATTACAAATAAGTTGTAGGAAACCTCTTCATATCTAAAACTCTATAGTTTAATTGTTATTTGTATTTTCTTTATAATTAAATGCAAAATATGCATATGATGAGCTATGTAATCAATATTTCATAATGAAGGATAGCAAACCATGACCTTTGCCATGGGGGAGGTTGGGCCCTATCGTGTGTTTTCTCTTGTTCCTTTGAAATTCTTAACTTATTCGATTCTTTTATATTTCATAACCTTGTTTGTATTTAATATTTGTGATATTAGATTTATTACATGGTCTACTTCGCAACATTCTGTAAATACTATTTACTTTATTTACTTGGCCAAGAATATGATATTCCATGTAAAGACAAAGCACATTGAGATACACTATCACTTCATTAGGGATATGGTAGAGAACAAGTGTGTTGGAGCTTGTCAAGATCTTGACTTTACAAGAATCCTACAGATGTTCTCTCTAAAAGTCTCTCAACAGAACGTTTTGTCTTTCTTAGAATGATGATGAGCGTAGGATGAGATGATATCAATTTCTCTTCCTGTTGTACTTTGTCACATTTTCTTATTTTCTCCTCATTAGAGACACATTTACCTTTAGGTGGGAGGTTGTTGGAGATAAAGACACTTGTGCCTATGTTGCCTTGTATTTACTTTACACAGTATGATCGCATACATGTACATTGTAGGTGGTGGGCACCTATCACTGTCACTTTATTCTCTATTCTTTTAGTGACGATTGAATAAGGGAAGACTAAACACACATTGTGAGTATTGGAGGTTCCACATATGGCTCTCTCTTGCTCTCTTGCTCCATCTGCCATAGCTCTTGCTTTTGCTTGTATACTTCCACTTGGGCTCTACCTTTCAATCTTGTATCTCTCTCTCTCTTTCTCTCTTGCTCCATCCACTATAGCTCGCATCTCTCTTGCTTTTACTTGCTCATGCTTCCACTCGGGTTTCACCACTCACAAGGTAAGTAGAGGTTGAGGTACATGAGTTTCAACTTTAAAACTTGATCCACCAAAGCTGAAATAATGACTCCATCACTTGATTCCCCTCTTGAAGCTTGAGCTTATTGATTGGATAAGATATTTGAACTTCCTCACGTTGCTTGAACTAGTGAAAGTTGCTTAAATTAGTGAAAGTTAAGCTTGAAGCTTTTTAGCTATGGTTGCCACTTGAACAATGACTTGCATTTTAGCTTTACACTTAAAAAAAAAGCTCCATTTATCTAAAAACTTAATCATGAGGCCCCTTAGGATGCCATGTTGCTACTTGTGTTGAAAATTGTGCCAAATATGCTTCAATTTGCTTAGCTCAGGTGCATGACCTCAAAAAATAGATCTTGCAAGTGTGGCACAAATTTTGGTTGGTTATGATGATTGGGATGAGTACCAAAAACAAGGAAAGAGGACCTAAAAAGGATTTCTAAAAGAGGACCTATAAACTTGAGATATAACATGCCTCTAGTGTGACGAATTGCCCAAAACCACTAAAGGATAAGGTTTCAAAGAAAGAGATTAAGCACTAATGAGGTCTTGAACATGCAAAGTTTTTGTAGTAAATGAGAAATTAGACTCATGGGGGACCTAGCTACAAGATATACTAAGAGAAAATAAACAATAGAAGCTTGTATGCATGAATCAACTATGGTGGATAAACCCTTAATAGTGACATTAGAGTTTATTAGCTAGACTAGAGATTGAATCCTCTCAATCCTTGCATTCAAAGGTTAAACTTGCGATTGGATCTATGGTTGTCTTTTGCCTATTGGTTATGCTTATTTAGTCAACTAGTTGTTGGGAGATGGAGCTAGTATCATTGATGTTGCTAGCAATGATATTGCATCAACCATTACAACTCATTTGCTCTATGAAGTAATGCATAGTCGACATGCAAGCAAAGGCTATTACAAATGAATCGCAAAGTTGCCCATCCCCAAGCCCAACAAGGTTTTGTGTGCATCCACGGCTCTTTAAGCTTGCAAATTGCTTTGATTCCCATTGATAGTAAAAAACCATGAGTTCTCACTCAAGGAAACCTAAGTGTTTTGTAGTAGTGAGATTGGGGGCAAACCAAGTGGTTGTCGGTGCTCCTTGCGAATTTGCAGGGTGGAGGAAGAGGACGGTGGTTCCTTTTGCCACTGCCTAGTCTCAAACCACCCTTACATCCCATAAACAAAAACTGGCAAAGTGGGCGTCTAGAAGGTGGTATCATTTGGTAAGTAGTTTTGACTTAATGGTAAATTGGTGCCGCCCACTACATGAAGAGGTGCCCATATGGGAGGGGGCGAGCCCGAGTGAAGGCAAGGCAAAGGGAGGAAGGAGCCTTATCTGACGATCATCCCCAGCGTTGGCATGAAATTATAGTCCTTGCTCTCAGAACCCATCAGTAGCCACAGCCATGGCGATGGCTGCTGCTGCTGCCACCATCGTGTCATCCTCCTCCTTCACGGCGAGGTCTCTCAGGACATCCGTCATGCCGCCATCGCGGGCCCTGTCATCGTCGTCGTCATCGTTATTGGCGGCTTCTTCTTTGTCAGGCTCGTGGCTCTGCCCTGCTCCTGCGGCAAGAAACCCTGGGCCCCTGTCCCTCCCGCCCCAGCGCCTGCAGGTAGTCGCCCTAAAGAAGATCAAAGGCAAGGTCGTCTGCTCCTCCAACGACAAGACCGTCTCCGTCGAGGTCATGCGCGTCTACAAGCACCCCAAGTACAAGAAGCGCATCAGGTCCTCCAAGAAGTACCACGCTCACGACGAGGAGAACCGCTGCAGCGTCGGCGACACCGTCACCCTTGTCAAGTGCGCGCCCGTCAGCAAGACCAAGAAATTCCTCGTTGCTGAGATTGTGCCCAAGCGCAAGGCCTCCGCTGAGCCTGTTGCTGCGTAGTGTTCCTATTATTGAGAGGTAGGGCAGACAGTTGTTTATGGGAGGGTTTGTTGTTGTGGCATATTTTCAGATATCTTCCTTCGCGGTGGACCATCACAGTATAGGCTATGGTTGCTGTGCCATGCCTTGCCTTTGATGTGGGACAAGCACATAGCTGGGGAAAGGATATCTTCTTGTTTAGTAGCACACATTTCCACAACCATTATGACTGGAGGTTGATCGACCAGTGTCTGCGGTTGAAGGGATGTATTTTACAAATGTAAGGGTCTGATTTTAAGCATGTCTTTTGAACATAGAAATTCATAGGCCCGGGCCTTTCTGGACACGTGAAATTGTGCTGCTCCATTTATGTCTGTATTTTAAGCATGTCTTTTGATGATAGAAATTCCAAGGCCTGGGCTTTTCTGGACACATGAAATTTGGCTGCTCCATTTATGTTGTGTTCAATTACCTCCGCATCCCTGTCCAAGATCGCAGTCAAGTCGATGCCTCATCTGAGGATTTGGAGAAGGGTGACAGTTTTTTGCCAAAAATAATAGGATTTATAGGCGAGCAATCATCATAGATGCCGTTATTCTTGTACAATCTCAGATTGTACCACAGATAACTCTTGATTTTAGGGCTCCTGAGATTATGCCGAAGCATGTAATAACCTTTTGGTTTAGCAACAGATGCATTGTGAGCATTCACAGTGTTGTTAAGCACAGGATTTTTATGAACCTTGGCTTCTGTCTTATGAACAAAGGCATCTTGATTATGTAGCATGTAGGAGGGTAGCATTTCCTCAAGAAGCACAAGGTCTGTGTCTTTAGATGGCCCTTGCTGTCAAATCAGCTCATTTCAACATCAGAAGAATCTGGTTATTTTCTTGATAAACCTGCATCTTCTGTCAGATGGTGCAGAGACTTGGGGATCTCCAAAACATGGGGCCAGCTCTCAGAATGTGTCTGAGTTTTTATTTCATATGGTGAAGTACCTTGTTCACTCTTACTGACTCTTTATGATTCAGGGTTGTAATCAATATGTCCGCAATTGCCGATGCCCATTTCTTTAAATTAACCTAAGTAGCCCTTCCAAAGAGTAGTTTTGTTAGTAAGTTTAACCAGGTCTGTTAGAAAGTGTGACATTTTGTTTTTACATAGTACTGCATATATTTTACACCCTTTCATGCTCTGATATTCATGGATGCGGCTTTACTGAGGAGGTTTGGCACGCTAAGCGGCTGGCTTTTAATTGCCTAATAGAATTTTACTACTTCCTTTGCCATGTGTTTACCAGGAGTGTGGAGCTGACATCTTTTGGTGAGTGTTTGTTTTGGTCATGTAAATGTTTGAATTCTCAGCCAATCTGATATATTGGGTTATGCAGACCACTTGCTGGTTTACACCCCATAAATTTGGTTGTTGTATTGCACTTGTCTTGAGACCTCTGGGATACTATCTTCTGTTTCAATGGTACTAACTGGTCTATAGAAAGGCTTATCTGATAGGTAGACAGGAAACTAGTGCTGTTAGCATGGTATGGTAAGTCAACAGAAAACTTTTCTTTTGGAGCTCACAAGTTTGCTTCTTGATGTATATTCTGTGCATCCTTCAAGTGGAAAAATCAACAATTGTATGTAATCGGGCATGCAAGAGCTTTACTAGTATGGACTTGGTTTTGCAAATTGAACAGTTCTACCTAGCACTTATTTGATGGCTAGAAATTAGCAAGTTTTAAATGACTTGGGTGCCCCATTACTTACAGGCCATTGTTGAATAGTAACACAGTGGCACCTCCCTTGGTATCCTTTGTCTTGAGCAGTTGAACTAGGTTCAAACCATCAAATTACTGTTCTACCGATTACTTTTGGGGCCCTTAGTTATAAAAGCTAGCAAGCACTAAGATCCAATAGTGATTGGGGGCCGAAGAAAGCCAACAAATTGGCTTCTTAATCTTTGCACTTGCCATGATGATTAGGAGAGTATTTCATTTTTGACAATTTCAAGTACTATGGAAGCATGCCACTAAGTATGAGGCTAGCCAAGTAGTTGGATCATGCCCATTTAAGTATGAGGCTAACCAAGTGATCATGCCCATTAAGACCCTTGAAAATGCCACTTTTAGAAGAGGGGCTGATGGTTCTTGCCCGCGCTAAATTGGTGTCACATTTATAGAGCATAAACGACTTCTTCATGGGTTGGAACATTATTGTTTTCCTGTATCTTTTTCCAATCAAAATTACCTTCACATATCAAATCACACGTAGCAAGTAAGTAGTTGAAGAAATGCTTGCTTGTTTTTTGTTTATACTTAAATTGAAGCTACAACTCTATATTGAAATTTGTACATATGAAACCCATTTATTAAGGCTTATTATCATTGTAGATTGCAACTTTGGCTCACAATTAAGCCACCCAAGCATAGCTAGTGTTTTTTAAAAGTTGAACATACTTGTGTATTATTATTCTCTTAGGTCTACTCAAAGGCACATAACTAAATGTAGTTAATATGTTAAGGCCGTAGTAGGGGGTTCAAACAATTAAAAACCTTTTTGAGATGTCGATTTTGTGTTGCGAAAATTGTTAGCATTGTAAATTTCCATGTGATTGTAATTTGCTCCTAGATTTTGTGGAGAGAAAGGCCTCATCAATGTGGTCCTTTCATTTGTTGCAAAGTAGGAAAGTTGGATGGTCTCTTAGTGTGTTACATTTTTATGCTTGAATTGAGCATTGCTTTACAATTTCGAAAGTACTTTTGCATTCAAATCTTTTCTTATACTCCAAACCTCATGTAAGGGAGCTATGTTGGTTGTAAGTACTTTTTGAACCTTTCATAATAGCCAGCATGGCCTAGCAACTCGAGTTATGTGGGTATTGATAGGAGGCTAGCCAAGATCAACAAGAGTATGAGCCATTAGAGGAATAAGAGAGAAGGCTCAAAGTGGGCACAATTTCATGAAACTTCAAATGAGTTGTTATAGCCCACCTTATTTAACTTCACCTCTCTTAGA
Organism: Lygodium microphyllum; assembly: GCF_053477565.2. Taxonomy (NCBI): domain Eukaryota; kingdom Viridiplantae; phylum Streptophyta; class Polypodiopsida; order Schizaeales; family Lygodiaceae; genus Lygodium; species Lygodium microphyllum. The sequence goes on along the minus strand of NC_141161.1, from coordinate 25,887,550 downwards.
ATATACTCATAAAATAAACTTACCAAGCTATTTGACTAATTTGCTCTTGCATTTTGAACACCCCCTCAAGGATGGGTTTTGCCAATCAATTACACTTGCATAAGAAATTGCACCCTCTCCTTGGATCTAGCTTACTAGTAGACTAGATTCATGAACATTAGTTTTTCTAAGATTTCAATAGGTGGTTGGCATTACATTGATTCATAATTGTTTACAAGGGCTCAAAAAAGTCAATTGAAATTTGAAACATATGTTGAAGATGAATCAAGGCTGTTTTGGCAATCCTTGATATAGTGACCAATCCTCTTGCATGTTTGACACTTGGGATATGTTTGTGGACATAACCTACTCATGTCCAATCTTCTCACAATGATTTCAATTGCCTTTAGTTGACTTTAGCTTTGTCTTTGATTGATGTTTTCTTTGAGTAGCATTGGATCCTTTGGTAGTGATGCCGGATATTCTTACTTCAATAAACTCTTTTAGTGTCCTCTTGAATTTGATCTAGATAGCGCAAAGATTGTGTGCGGAGAGAGAACCAAGTTGAGAAGTGAATTTAGGTATGCTCGCTATAGTGAACTATTGACTTTGTGAACCTTCTAAGATATGGATATAATGAAGCTATGGCTTGCCTAAGGATGCATAGAGAGAGCATGCAAATGGCTCTACTACAAATGAACAAGGTGTAAAGATATGCTAGTTAGGATTCATAAGAGTAGAAGTCACGAGGGAGGAATATGAGAGAATGCCCAAAAGTGCAAATGATCTTATTAATCGTCATGCCTTTTAAATGGGATTTGGGATATATCCAAATGAGCAACATTAGCCCACCTAATTTAACTTCACCTCTCCTAGAATAAAGCCTTTACTCATACATACTCTCCACATGTTGGTGACTAGACTTGTATACATAATTGACTACTTCATGGAGCTACATTGTTCCAAAACAAATGTATCAAGTATTTAGTCAATATACCCTTGCATTTTTGAGAAAGTAATCTTGACCTTTGTGGATGGGTACTAATTTTTGAAGATGACCTTGATTTCTCTTAATAAAAGTCCAAATCTAAAGGTAGGATTGAGGAGATTGTGCTACCATTGTGCTTGTGTTCATGGTTCCATGTCGTTGGCCTATTTGCTTTTAGTGTGTAGAGATTGAGAAACTCCTCATGCTAGCATTGATGAGACCCTTCGTGATGGGCATTTTTAAGTGCTTCCAATTTTGAATTGAAGCATTGAAGATATCAATGTCATTTTGGTGTGTAGAGATTGAGAAACTTCTCATGCTAGCATTGATGAGACCCTTCGTGATGGGCATTTTTAAGTGCTTCCAATTTTGAATTGAAGAGTTGAAGATATCGATGTCATTTAGGTGAACCTTCATATAATCAATGCAAGTGTCTATGAATAATGAACATCATAACTCTTTGGAAAGCACATTATGCACACTATACATGCCAAATGGCATGCTTGTGTATGCATACATTCCCCCTTTGATTGTGAAGATTGCTTTAGCTTGATTCTCTGTAGTATTGCACTTGATTGTGCTTATTAAATCCACCTAGCAATGACATAGTTCATGTATTGTAGTTGTATGGAATAGTTGATTAATGAAAGAAGGTAATAGAGAAATGCTCAACTTCTTGGAGTCCACATAGATTCTTAGCTTCCATCCTTAGCATCCCCACTTTGGGTAAAGTCTGTTCACTATCTGCCATTGGGTGAATGCCATTAGCTTTCGAGAGTTTCAATGGCTTTGCCCCTACTAAAGAAAAGTAGTTAGGATTCATCTTTGCGCTATTGTTGCATATCCACATTTGTTAGAAATGTACGTACATATGTATGCACATACATGTGTGTGTTGTTTGGGAGGGGGGTGTTAGGAGTCATGTGTCTTGTGTGGTCATTTCTTGCCTATGAGCGTTAGTTTGAATATCGGAACAGGGGTTGGTAAAAAGGAAAAATGGTCAGTTCAAAGGGATGAACATGGCAATAAGGGTGGATGGGGATAAGGACATTAGGAGCTCTGATATTGCATTTCTCTATCATTTTATGTGTTTTAGACACTTTAGATAGAGGGCACATTAGTACATTTCTTTTTGTGCACAATTGGCTATTTTTTAGGGATTTGACCACATTTAGGGTTTTCTATCTTTTTCACCTATATATAGGTAGCATGTCCTCCCACTTCCCTTATCCATTATCCGTCATCGATCCTTTGTGATCGGCTAGCCCTCCTCATTCTTTCATGTTGGGAAAATCGTTGTAGCCTTGTACCTTTAGCCATTGTAGTTACATTATTCATTCTCTCCCCCTACATTCACTCTTTGTCTCCTTCTCTCCATGTTCAATTTCCTCTTTCGTTTTGCACTCTCACATGGTATTAGAGCCACGCGTGGGAGCCATAGATATTAAAGAGGATCGTGCTGTCCACGACAAACTTGTGAGACATAATCCCACATGTTGCAAACCTTGTCATGGCATGTTTTCAGCCCATTTTTAGGTTGCATTTACGAAGGAAGATTTGTGTTTTACTTCAGACAGTATCATTATTATACTCGAGCAATGTCAAGCAAGCTGGGTGACCATTTTATTGGTTGGGCAATACCAAAACAAACCTGCATTTTCTATAAGTAGATCCCCTGACACACCTTTTGTAGAGTTGGACCTTGCATTCCCTACGTTTTTGTGAAGGCATCCCCTATATCTCTGTGTTATGTACATGCACGTCAAATCAGCCGAATGCAGTGTAGGCATAGTATCTGTCATACCAAGGTCTGCAATCAAATGGCCTAACTAGATAGTCTCCTTGCAAGCCTTTGTGGATGCAATATACTCCGCCTCTGTAGTAGAAAGGGCTGTACACTTCTATGCCCTAGACATCCAAGAGATAGCCTCTCCAGCATAAGTGAACACATAGCCGAAAGTGGACTTCCTACTATCTGCATGTCCTGCATAATCAGAGTCAGTGTACCCCATGACTCTTGTATCTCGGCTGCCATAACAAAGACACATATTTGCTGTACCCTTCAGGTACCTCATGATACCCTTCACGGCATCCCAATGTTTCTTGCCAGGTGTAGCCATATAGCATGCCATAACCCCAACTGCAAAAGCTATATTGGGACGGGTGGCTATCATGGCATACATAAGACTGCCCATGGCCGAGGCATAGGGAATCTTGGCCATCTCGGCCCTATGCTCATCTGTTTGTGGACAATTGGCCTGTGAAACCTTCACATGAGAAGGTAATGGACAGCCAATAGGCTTAACATCCTACATACGAAAGTGCTCAAGGACTTTATGAATGTACTCCTTCTATGACAGATAGAGTAGTCCCTGAGATCTATCGCACGTAATGCACATACCAAGTATATGAGGGGCCTGTCCCAGATCTTTTATCTCAAAGCTCTTCTTGAGCTGAGCCTTAAGGGCATCTAGCTCCTCATGAGTTGTCCCCGCTAAAAGCATGTCATCCACATAGAGTAGCAAAATCAGTAAAGAACTGTCATGGGCTTTCTTCTTGTATAAGCACGGATCCATAGCACTACGGCTGTAGCCCTGTGGCTACATGAATACATCAAACTTATGGTACCATTCCTTAGGTGCTTGCTTCAAGCCATATAGACTCTTCTTTAGCTTGCACAGTAGGTGTTCCTTGCAAGGGTCTGCAAAGCCCTTAGGCTGCCCCATGTAAATATTATCATACAAGTCTCCATGTAAAAAGCCGTCTTGACATCCATATGGTACAAGCCTAGGTCAAGTTGTGCAACCAAGGCCAAGACTAAGCATAGGGTGGTCATCTTGACCACAAGAGAAAAGAATTCATCAAAGTTAACACCATGCTCCTGCTTAAAACCCTTAGCAACCAATTGAGCCTTGTATACCAGCTTGGGGTGTCCAAGGGTACTTTTCAGCTTGTACATGTACTTGCATGGCAAAACCTTCTTACCTTGAGGCAAGGAAACCAAATCCCAAGTTTGATTCTTATGCAATGAGTCAAGCTCAGACTGCATAGCCCTCTCCCAAGAGTGACAATCACTCCTGTGCATAGCCTCATCATAAGTGAGAGGCTCTCCTGCATTTGTAACCAGTACATAATCCATAGAGGGTGCAAACCAATCAGGAGGGCGTCTATTTCTAGTAGAATGCCTCAACCCAGGCTCTGTTGCCTGATCGACATCTTTTCTAACATCAGCACGTCTAACATTTGGGCCATGAGCATCAGGTGATGCTGCATGCTGTCTAGCTGGCCGTGGAGCGGGCTGAACAGGAGCAGGTGGCTCCTCCTGAAAGATAACTCTACGTGCCTTAACCACTTTCTCAGGCTGCTGCATATGTATTTTGTCCTCATGAAAGATGATATCATGGTTGCGGATCACTTTTCATGCATGCGGATCCCATAGATGGTAACCCATCTCTCCTGCATCTCCATAGCCTATAAAAATGCATTTGACACTTTTAGGATCCAGCTTATTGTGTTTGTCCCTTGGCACATGGCAGAATGCCTCACATCCAAAGACACACAAATGATCATAAGAGGGGGGACTTGCCTGCCCATACCTCCTCTGCAACATGAAAGTCAATGCCACTACTAGGCGACGTGTTAATGAGATGCACTGTAGTAGTAATTGCCTTAGCCCAAAAGTGCTGCAGTAAGCCAGCCTCGCTAAACATGCTACGGACCCTTTTCTTAATGGTCATATTTATGTGTTTAGCCATATCATTTTGGGGAGGGGTGTAAGGGGTGGTCAACTGACGCTTAATATCCCGCTCATCACAAAACTGCTCAAAAGCACGTGATACATACTCACGCCCATTATCTAACCTTAGGCATTTTAGCCTTTTCCTAGACTGGTTATCTACCAATGCAAGCCAACGTTGAAATGTGTCTAAGACATCAGATTTTCTCTTTATGGGATAAGCCCAAACCTTACATGAGTAATCATCTATGAAAGTAACAAAGTACTTTGCCCCATCAAGTGACTGACACGGCATGGGCCCACAAACATCTGAGTGCAAAAGAGCCAAGGGCTTGTCCATGCGTTTCTTACCAGACTTTTTATGTGTATTTCTAGTCTACCTACCATACAAACAGTGATCACAAGAATCAAAATGCGAAGAGTCAAAAGGCGAAAACTGCAAAGCACGGAACATTTTCATTCCTTTAAGAGACATATGCCCCAAACGAGCATGCCAAAGGGATACATGGGGAATAGAACCCATAGACAAAATATGATCCAATATAGCTCCAGATACAAGTAAGGGATAGAGGTTGCAAGACTTGGCACCTCTTGCAAGCACAAGCCTACCAAACAAGCAATCTTCCATGCAGAGTCCCCAAAAGACACAAAATACCCTGTATCACTAAGCTGTCCAGTTGACATAAGGCTGCGAGTCAACATAGGTGCTTGGCGTACATCATGCAAAGCAAAAGAACTGCCACAAGGAAACTGCAGTCTAGCATCCCCAATGCCCACAATGTTAAGAGACCTGTCATCACCAAGACGCACAGAACCAGAGATGGTACAATAGGTATGAAACCAATCTCTACAGGGTGTCACATGAAATGACACATCCGAAACCAAGAGCCAGCACTACACATACATAGAATGTATCTTAGAAGCCTGTAAGGCATTGCATGAAGAAGCTACAAGTATGTAATCATCATCTGAATCAGTGGCCTGCATGACATTAACCTCTTCTATCTTCACACTGGACTTTGTAGGTACAATGTTGCGCTTAGAAGACTTTTCCTACACTTTCTCTTTTCCCTTTTCCTTGTGCTTATCATCGCGCATTTTATGGCACTGCAGCCTAATATGTCCTGCTTTCCCACAATAATGACATGTAAGATCAGACTTCTGTCCATGGGACTTATTGCGACCACGTGACTTGGACCCGGACTTCTGAGAGTCCCTGTCCTTATGATCATTATCATGCCCACCATGTCTATCACCTCTAATGGTCAATGCATGTGAAGAGCGGGAAGCATCATTGTTTCTCTTGTTGATTTCTTCAGTCAATAAAGCACTCTCAACATCTTTGATTTTCAGCCCATCAAGCTTGTTCGTACATATGGCAGTACGGAAGCATCCCATGATTCAGGCAAGGTGCCAAGCAGAAACAACGGGTGCAAGTTGTCTTTGAACTCAATACCTTGTGACAATAAACTCTTCATGATAGCATGAAACTGACTGAAATGAGATGAAAGGGAGGTCCCCTCCTTCATGCGACGGTCCATTAATTGCTTCAGCCACCAACACATTTGTGACACAAGACTCTGCTACGCATAAAGATCCTGGATCTTCTCCCATAGATCCCATGCACTCTGATTCTCAACTTCAGCAACATTATGATGGACCTCTTTTGAGAGTGATAAGATAATGGTAGACTTGCAAAATCTCATCAACTTCCATCCAAACATCTTCATCCATATCTTTGGGTTCAACACCCTTGAAATGCAAGGGTTTAATCTGCAACTTCTGCACCAAAACCTGCCATATTTGGGACTTCCAATACCCATAGTTGGTACCATCCAACTTGGCAATGTTAAAGAGAGCTGTGTCTTTCAGATGACCAGACATACTGTCCCAAATCAAACCAAAAAAGCAAAATTGCAGGTTTCTGTAATTAGCAAAAAATGCACTAAAACCACTGCTAAAACTGGCTGAAAGAGTGGATATCACCAAGAGAAGCACCTGTCCACCAAATATGACCAAGATAACATCAAATAGTAAGCATTACCCTCATAGAAGTGCTCAAAATTTGCAGATTTTAGCTTGCTGTAATAAATGATAGCAGTATGTAAAATTGTCCCAAAGTGAAGCAATCACTAATATATATGTCACTGTAACTGCCAGGTAGCAAGATACATCCAACATTGAGTGTCTAGGGGCAAGAAGGTACCAAGAACTGTCAAACCAATAACCTGTCAGGTAAGAGACATCTCAGAGGTCTAGAAGTCAGGCATGTAATGTGTCTCGGGGTAAGAGAAGAGACCAAGCACAAGCACAGCCGATAGAGCAAGAAGGTCAATGCATAACCATCCAAGATGCATACAAAGTCAAAAAACCTATTGGACAGAGATAGGTGCCTACCCCAATAGGCATATCAAATTAGCCCACTATAGACTAATTGCAGTCATAAAGCTCTCAAGAGAGCAAATGCATGTAACTGTCTCACAAGCTCAAGCTCAAGTGTAAGTGAGACTCTATGTACCTCCGAATATACCAAGAGGCTCCCACTAGAAGTAAAGTCAAATGCAAAGAGATCAAGCAATGATCGAATACATCGAATACATAGTATCAGACATGCCAAATCCCAGTAGGGTACATCCGGAGTATAAATCCCAAGCTATCTCAGACCCGTAAAGCATAAGCCTGAAAGCATTCAAAGAGCATGTAACTGACAATCAAATGTAATGCCCAGTAGATCCAAAATTCTCAAATACATGTAAAGATGAAGCTCCAAGCAACTATCAAGCATGGGCAAACCAAGTAGCATCCATATCTGACCAAAGCATAAATGCAAGAAGCTTAAATGTCGAGCAGTGACAATAGGCATAAACCGGTCCAAAGCATGCCAACTCAAGCCAAATGCCAGTGTTGAGGACCAAGGCAGAGCCTATTCCAAGCTCAAAAGCATTCCAGAATCAAGAAGAAGCATTTGACAACCTCCAAATACATTGTTATGATCATTCAAACCTCTAGTAAGCACCCCGTATCCATGAACCAATGCATACACCAAGTAAATGAGCTTCAATCCACTATATTACAACAAGCAATTTACTATTAAATGAAGCTCAAACGGTGCTCAAATCTGCTCCAAATTAGTCCCAAAGCATAGACATAACATCCCATAACACCCGAGCATCACCGGGCAATGCCAAGAAGCATCAAACAGTAAATGTCAAGTGCTGCCTTGTTTTGACAATCCTGGGACTGTGTATACAGCAAGAGCTGAAGGGGGAAGCACTCGAATTGATCATCGGGAGCCAAGCACTAATGCCAGGGAGTCCAACAATGATTAGGAAGGTTGCCAAGAGTGCCGAGAAGCTGAGGAAGAGTAGGGAAATGCCAGGAGCAGGTCAGCCCAGCCCCCTTAAAATGCACCGAAAATTGTGCTGACTATTGCTAGGGGCTAGGGAGTCTTCAATAGTCCTCAGGGGCACTTGGCAATGTCAAGGGGGCTCCAATGCAGCCTAGGAAGAAGCCAATGAAGGTCCAAAAGCTCGAGGAGGAGTTGGGAGATCAAAACATACTTGCAAATGAAGGTGCCATGGCTGCAATTGAAGCTTGGGTTGAAGCTCTTCAAATCTGGGCTGAAGAGTATGTCGAGCAAGCTCCAATGCCTTTGCTTTGATACCAGTTGAAAGGGAAGTGGAACCCAAGAAGAAGAAGCTTGGTAGTGAGAGCTATGGCGGATGGAGAACAAGAGCCAAGAGAGAGAGAGACTCAAAAGTGGAAACTCCAATAACCACAATGTGTGGCCAGGCCTTCCTTTATTCAAACTGCCACTAAAAGAATAAAGAATAAGTGATTGTGACAGGTGCCCCCCACTTGCAGTGTGTAGTGGTGGGTACTGCCAGTGTAGTAATACACGGGCGGCTAGGTGGAGGCGCCTTTACCCCCAACAAGAACATGGTTATACATCAGCCTACACCAACTCCCACTGACCTTGCCTCTGTGTTAGGAAAATCATGTAAGATATGCCCCATCATGTGGAAAGACTAAAAATGAGCACAATTCATTCATTGTTTTGGCCCACTTGGCATCAAGAAGATTAGGGTGTAGCAATCTTGGAAAATTTCTAGATATTGTACTCTTTTTGGGAGATACAAAAGTTCTCCATTGCTCACATGAGGAAGGTCGCCCATACTCTTTCTAGATATTGTACTCTTTTTGGGTGATGCAAAAGTTTTGAGTGTAGCAATCTTGGAAAATTTCTAGAATTTTGTACCGTAGCTTCCTCAATTCTAGATAGTGCACGTCTTGTTGCAAGCTTGAAAAAGCTCAAAAAATCAATTTCAATTACAAAAGCACGAAATCGAAAGCTCTCAAAAATAACACACACACCTTGATAGGTGTAAAGTATTGTCACATGCATTTGGATGATAATGTTAGATGTAAAGGAGATGATATAGAGTTGAGAGTCCCTATTGCAAGAAACTAGATCAAGACATTCAAAAGACATGAAGTTGATAAATATGAGGCACAAGAGCTAGAGATAGGTACTACTTATGCTAGTGATAAAGAAGAGGATCAAGATGGAATGGTGGTGGACCATGAGGGCTCTAAACTTGCAGAAGAGTAAAATTTTGGCACATGCTAGAGGATATGTAGGTTTGGAGGGGGTGGATGTTATGGTGCTATGTGTCCACTTAGTGAAAATTATAAGTTTTAGTCAAATGCCAAGATTTCATCCGTACATCATGAGATGTGTTTCTCAGTGATAATGAGAGTTGTTTATGTCCTATCCTGTATATGTTGGGTAAATTAGTGCCAGTTTATAGGTCCAAGGAATGCAAGTGTATAGGGAATTTTAAAGAATAAAATAATGGAGAATAATTGTCCAATGAGGTCATATAGGTATTTACGTGACCTAATAGGAGTATGATAGGGTATGTCAAGACTTTCTAAGAGTGAGTAAGTGTATTTCAAGAGATTCTCAAGTTAGTTCTCATGTCTAAAGTGGTGACCAATTGGGAAAGGGGTTTAGGAAAATTTAAGAGTCTAAAGGAGTGACCAAGGGACCAATTGAAAAGAGAGAGAGTAACCAAGATTAGGTTTGGGAGAAGTCATGAGAAGAAACAAAGAGGTTGCACTAAAAATAGGAGTTTTTCATGACTATTGAGGGTGCCATGCTATTGCTTTTTACTACATCAAAGCTTGAGAAAAAGCAAGAACCAGAAGGGAGGAAAACCCCACTTCAATTTGAAAGAGAAAACTTCATGTTTTGAAGGAGTGAAGTAGGTCATACACTTGATTATCCATGTCTCTATTAAGAGAGCACTCATAGGACTAAAGAAAGGTTTACAAATAAAGATATTACTACTACAATAAATAAAATTATAGGGCTGAACTAAAGTCTCCCCAATGATCAAGTGATTTGCGGTGGGTGCCTTTCTTTCCCAAAGGCTTACTCAAGTAAAGGAAATTTTAGGACATATTTGTATTGCTGAAAGACTACTATTGTAGGTGAATCTTGACAGTGCAAAGAAAGGTTTTTAATCAAGGAATTCAAGAGTTTTTGGCTTGAATAATATCCACGTGGTTGTATGCATCAGCTAGGTTATTTAGAGTGATCCAAAAGTACTGTTTTGAGCAAACTACTTTGTATAATTGGTATAAGTTCCTTTTGGGCTTAGATGAGAGTTTCAGTATTGTCTTAGGAAGAGTTTTGTCTAAGCCATCAACTTGGATGCAAAGTTTCTTGGCCTTAATAAGTTTATTTAGTTTTATAGAGAAGAGTTTATTAAGAATTGTAGTGTATCATGTGCAATTTTTGTTAAGAGAACTTGTTAGAGTTTTCTTTAATTTGATATATAGAATTTCTTAAATTTCTTTCTCTCCCTGCTCTTTGCATCCCTTTTGTCCTAAACCCCTATGGTTAAGCCTTCAATCCTACATGCTTTGACATTGTCATGACACAACATGTTTGTTTAGTAAAAACTTATGAGATATATAAAAGTACTACGATTTCATCCATGTCTCATGACTATTGTTTGGCAGGAAAAATGAGAGTTGATTATGTCTTGAAGATTATGGGTGATAGTTCATGATACACTAAAGACTTGCCAAGTGCAAAATAGAGCTTACATAAGTAACAAATGAGTTGTTATACTTGTCAAGTTAGTGAGACCATGCACTTTACAAGGATTGTAAATGGTACCAAGGGTAAGTGAGTGCCCAAGATAATGGTGAATGCTTATGGGACTAGTTAAAATTGGCAAAAAATAGTGATCATGCAAAGGGTTAGGAAGAGAAAAGTGGGACTTTTAATTTAAGCCATAGTCTTGGATAGCCAAGAGGAAAAAAAATGGCACAATTTTTAAATTTTGTTTCTGGCAAAAATGTGGAGAAGTAGGGAAGGAGAGATGCATGCTTCTTATGCTCCAAAGAAATCTCCCAAGTCAAAGCACCAAGGGTAGCATTAGGGCTTATGACAAAAGGACTTGAAAGAGGGTTTTAGGACTGATATCTGAAGTGCCTTTGTAGTTGAGAATATAGGGCACTACAATAGTAAACAACATTCTTCATCTCTTTTGTCATGATTCATGAAGCTTTGGGCATGAAGGTACTTTTGGATATACCCCTATTCATAACCTACTACTTGAGGCTTCAAGGGAAGGACTTGGTGGATGTTTGGGGCTGAAATTGATTGCCAATATAGAGTATACAACATGTACATGGTGTTGTAGTAAAAAATTTAGCATATTGTTTATATGTGAATGTTGCATGTGAAGACTTATGCTTGTCTACAGGAGAAAGAGGCATGATGTACAATGAGGAGCTTCTTTTGGATACACTTGGGGGGGCAGCAAGAGATAAGTTTCTTGTGATGTTTATGGGATGAATTTGATAGGGAATAATAGGGCATCATGCAATCCATGATGATAAATAGCTTCAAACTTGCTTATCAAGGCATTTATTGATGGAATCTTTCTCTCTATTACTAGAGACAATAATAAAGACCCCCCACCCCCCTTTTAATCCTCCCTCCACACCAATGATGTAGTCGAGAGCTATAATGGTGTGGAGGTGATCTAAAGCTTGAATAGAATCAAACCTCAATTTTAGAATGGATTTGGAATAGCAAATAGGTATTTTTATGTTGTTATAATAAACTATAATAATAGGGCTAAAATGGTATTAAGTGTCCCATTATCAAGATTAATGCTTTCTACTGCTTGTAGTATGCATAGATGATTGATGCTACCAAATAGTTGCATGCTTAAAACATGGACTTTGAAGCCTATGTACATAAATGAATTGATTAATGTCAGGGTATCAACTAAACTATAGACTTGTTTGGACAATTGTCCCATAAAGGGTTTACATTGTTACTTGCAGCGCATGCATTGATCTTTAACTAATGTACATGTCATAAATCAAAGGCCTTTGTTTTGGCTGTAAAAAATGTGTTTTTATTTTGGAATTCTTAATCAATTCATCTTCTTAATCCTTTTTATCATTACTCTCTACAATCTTCTTTATCTAAATCTCCTTGGTTAAGGTCTTCTTTTTTATATGCCTCAACAACATGGTGGTCTCTTGCTTGTGCATTTGTTGGCCAAAATACGGTGGATCAGTTGTGGAGTTCCGAAGGTTCAGGGGTTGAGTAGACAAAGACTTATGTGAGGATTTAGAGAGGCTACGAGTTAGAGACTTAGATTCACGATATTCTCCTACCTTTGTTGCTATAGCAACCTTCTCTGTTTGAGGTATTTTTGTTGCAGTCTCTGCAGTTGATATTAAATTTATGCCTGTTGAATTGAGTGGCTAAGCCTTTGCTCTTCAACTTGAGTTTAGCATGTATTTGCCTCTTCTTAGCATCTTCTTGCCTATTGTTGACCTATTTACTATGGTTGGTCCCTTTGATGGTTATTCCAACTTTCTTACTTTGCGCTCTAGTAATAGTATTGACGGGAATATGAAAAATATATTTGTCCTTGATCATTTCAATAGTGAAGGAGACTCAATGGCATAGAGGGTATGATTGTCTTTCTATCACTAGCTTTTCATCTCGAGAAATCGTGATACACATGTGTGATTCCATATTCAAGGCATTGTTAGTTTGCTTCATTTTCTTTAGGCTATTTATGCCTCTACAGATAGCACAAAGACATGTGTCCTAGTTGTCCACAATTCTAGCAACCTGTTGTTTCTCTTGGTTTGATCATTCCTTGTCTTCTTACTTTATTTAACATCATAATAGGCATTGTCTATAATCCATTAGGATAGGGTGACCTCTTTATCTTACCCAACAAAGGGGTTAGTATACTTCCCATCCTTTGGTAGTTGTCAACATAATGGATGGACACATTACACACATTATATAGATGATTTTTTATAAGTGCACCCTCGAAGTTTGGTTTCACAAAACATATTTGAAGACATGAAGAAGGATGTGCTCTGTGGGCATAGTGAGAAGTTTGTAGACTTTCCAAAGCAAATTGCAACTCTCTGGTTTGAAATTGCCTATGCCTTGATCAACACACTGGAAGGGTTAACTATAAGTATTGCTATGAATATCTTGGTATGCAATGATTGGCGTAGAGCGATAGCAATCATATCTAAGATAGAGAAGCAAAAAATTAAGGTCAGAGATGATAATTGTGTCCATATATTTGAACATGGAAAATATTCATGTTAGAACCAAGCAATGCAAGCTTAACTTTCAAAAGAGTAGGGAACTATAGCAAGGCTGGTATAGTGCACATCAAAATTTGTTCCTTGAGATTCAAAGTAGATCAATCCATCACTAGAAAGCCTTTTAATAAAGAATACAATAGTGGCATGTGACTACTTGCAAAATTGCTTGCAAAGGACCAATGTTGAGTTTGCTAATCTGCACTTTGGATTTACATAAAGATGTATTGATCAAATAGAATATCCATCTTTATTTTCTATTATTGATTATCTATTTTTGTTCTGTATTTTGACCATTTTGCTACTCCAAATTATCTTGTAGAGAGTGGGAAGTGTTATAACCAGCACTACAAATAATGGTGTTATAAGCATTTATTCACAAGTTGTAGAAATGTTTTAAGAATTTAAGGTCCTCTGTACACTTGATTTTAGATAGTGGAAACCAGAGTTGACCAAACTAGTGGTCATCTTCTTTACAGATTTTGATAAAGAAAATGAGCTACATTGCCACTTCCATCAGTCCCACTAATAAGCAATAGCCGATAATAATGCGAGGGAGGTGTATCTAACATCATCCCAAATGCTACTATTGCATGTATTGTAGGGATTGTCATCTTGTTGTAATAATATCAAGTTTCCTACCTTATGAGCTCACTGAGCAGAGTTTAGCTACATTCCCAATGTGATCAATCCCAACGATGAATAGTTAAATTTACCTTTACATATCAATACAAATTTGTGTTTATGCTTGAAAACACACACCCCCTCCCCTGAAGGGGTCAAATTTTCCAATGCATGCTTGTGCATATAGATCACTTCTGGTCAATGGCAACATCAAAGCAATATTATTGAAGGATCTCACATTTTCAATTCCTAAGAGCTTGTGGTTGTCTACTTTTAGACCTTTCTAGGATAACCAACATAGAGACTAAACCTTTATAGAAAAAGCTTTACCAAGACTGCATTAGTTGATGAGATTGATTTGTATCCACATAATTTTGGGTAGTTGGACCCCCCATATCATAGCCAAAAAAAAAGAGAGTGATGAACCTCCATCAATCAATGTGTCTATAATAAAGAAACCTTCAATCCATACACCAATCTTTGGAGTATCGGGATCTAGAAAGGCATTAGCCACATCTACTTCTTTCATAGGTTTTGAGGCTTTATTGGACTTGGAGACAGTTGTAGGAGCAATCCTTAGGCCTCATCTTCTTGTCAATATGCTTTTAAATTCCCTTAAATAGCTAGGAGACAACATCACCAACTCAAAATATTAGGTTTGGTTTGAAGGTGTCTAAATCTTTGACCAAGTCATATTATTTAATAGGATCCACAAGCTTCTCCAATCGGCTAGGAAATGGAGAAACCCCCACTTTTATCTTTCCTCTTTCATCTTTTCTCTAGAAGTGGAAATGTGTGATATCCCGACTTTCATTTAAAAATTTTCCAACTTCCCATCAAATGGACTTTAAGAACTCTAAAATCATTAAATACAGAAGATCTCGAGCAAAAAGACCCTATCCCGACATTTTCTTGATATTTTCTTGATCAATAAGGATTGTAGCCACCCATCATGAAAGTTACCACGTGAATGAGAGTTATGAGCCATATTAGTCATTAGTGTCAATGTGTATAGTATGGATGGTCCAAAAATATTTAAATAACTAAAACTACTCTCTTGAGGGAAGTGGGAGGATGGACCCTCGACGGATCCAGAGCTATGGTTACTCTCTTGAGGGAAGCAGGAGGATGGACCCCTGACGGATCTAGACCTATGGCTGGGTGGTCTCGGTAAGCCGAGAGCTTTCCTAAGAAGAAATAAAAATCGCACTTGATGGATCATTAGAAACTAGAAAGGTTGACTTACATTGCTTTATAATCCACTAATATTATTTAACCACTAGTAATAGATTTGACCAAAAAAACTCGGGTAGATCCTCGTGGGGGTGGCTTGAACTTCCACTACTGGGTAGACTCAAGCAAGCCTAGTTAGCAAACTCTGAGGGTTTTGTCAAAATCCAGAATGGTGCTTCCTAGGATATCTCTTGATGGGCTACTAAGAACGTACCGCCAAGGAATAGCTCGGGCAGCACATGACAAAATTTCTACCATTCTTCCATGCTAGGGATAGTTCTACATTCTCTATCTCTTGGATCTCTCATCTTGTCTTTGTATCCTTCTATACTACTAGGAATGGCTCTGTATTGTATCATTTTGTTCTGTTTCTCCTTGAGAAGATTGAACTTTACTGTTTTGACAAAGGGAATGCTCTCTTTTGGAATTGTGGGTTCTCTTTTCTTGGCGCGTGCCATTGCAACAACTTCCAATTCCACCAAATTGAAGGCAAATTCTTGGGTCTTTTGTTGGATATCAACAATGTGGCCTTGTCCTTTGCATCAACTGCATAAGGGTTTGTAGTCCATAGACCTTCTAGGATTTGGACTCCACCATATCTCACCAAACTATCCAAATCCAGAGGGTCCTATGTTCTAATTCTAATTCAAAGCTCCTATTATCCAGGATTTGTAACACTCCACCTTTGATCTCTAGCTTTGGGCTGATATCCTGGGTAGTCATCTTGGAATCCAACAAGTTGAATCTCGCTTCTTTATCTTTCTTTCTTCTTTCATGAATCTCCTTTAGAGAGCAAATATCCTATGTATGGTTCCTTCCTTAAATAGTATGAACAGAAGGCTCCAAGGATAGTTGGTTTTCAAGTACATTCAATGGCTAAATGTCCTACTTTATGGTACTTTCCACACCATGTATTAGATTTCATCACATCTCTTCCACCTCTTGTAGAACTGGATATGTTGGTGGCATTCACCTTTAATATATGCAACTATTTGTAATCACATCCATCAGCTCCTTGATGCTTGCGACAGAATTGGATAGATAGTCCTGCAAATTTTCTCCTCCTGGAGTACTTGTAGTAGGGTTTTGGAAAGCTTTCATAATCACGCATAGACTAGTTGGATTGATCCAGAGGGTCATATATTCTAATTCTAATTTAGAGCTCCTATTGAGACTGGTGGTTGTTGGTTGAAATTGGTAGGGTTCCACTATTTGTTGTTGTGGTTAAACAATCATTTGAGTTACTACCATCTGTGTGGCCACTGTGGATTTGGTGCACTGTACTGCGGCACTAGTTGCATCTGAGGGTAGGGGTAGGGGACAATCCCTAGGACTATATTTGGTGGATATGCCATTCCTAGTGGCATGGGAGGAGGTAAGACTCCTCTTCCTAAGGTCATCGATAGCCTTGCTTCAACTTCATCATACAGTCTTGCACCTTCAATTGCAACTTGCAGGTTGATTGGTCTTCTCAATTCCACAAACTTACAAAATTTTGGTCATAGGCCTCTAAGAAACACTCCCTTATAGATGCCTTCATCCAAGTGATGGTTGGTCTATCTCTTTAGTATGGATTCCATTCTAGAGACATATGCTTCCACTCATTCATCAGAGGACTAACTTAGGTTCATGAACTCCTCTTGCATCCACTCTTCAAAACCTTCATGCCATAATTTTTTGAGGAAGGCCAACTTTAGGTCGTTCCATGTGCCAAAATTTCCAATT
This sequence comes from Lygodium microphyllum, assembly GCF_053477565.2. Taxonomy (NCBI): domain Eukaryota; kingdom Viridiplantae; phylum Streptophyta; class Polypodiopsida; order Schizaeales; family Lygodiaceae; genus Lygodium; species Lygodium microphyllum. The sequence continues at coordinate 25,870,595 of NC_141161.1, read as the reverse complement.
GCTTGTCTCTCATACCACTGAAATGCTGTGCCTTTGAAAGTGGCGGGGAATATTGCCAACCAATGCTTGGGATTTCTGGCATTGTGGCTACACATGCTACCATAAACTTAGCTACATGAAGATCAAGGTCTTCATTGCAATCTCCCTTAAAGATGGGCAATGGGACTATATTTGTTGGCCTATCCATCAATATTTTCAAGACAGATCTAACTAAAAAGGGGACCTTGAGTTTCCATGAGGACTTTTGTAAAGAGTGCCACAAGGGTGTCAAAGGTGGCTTCTGCCTACTAGCTTGTTCTCAACTTTGATTTTTTCATTCTCTCTTCTCACGTTTCTCTAGACTCATTCTAGTGCTTACCTCTTGATTGCGTCATTTATCAGGGAGTTAGCTCCACCTAGTTTATTTGTACTTAACAAAACAGAATGAAGAGGGATTTAGTCTATGGAGGCTACTTCCTTCTTTTCAACATGTTTGAATTCAGCTTTCATTCCACTACTATAGAGGGAAAGATATTCAGTTTTGAATGTGTCAAAACTCATTCTTCTAAGGATTGCCATAGTGCCATCATCTTGATAATACCAAGTTCGGAGGATTTCAATAGCATAGGTTGTGAGAAGAATACTCTATCTACTAGCTTTCAGTGGGTTGCCAATTGGATCAATAGAAGGCTATCAATGCATCAAGCATCCCACATATCTTATTGTTGAGCATCCATAAATAGATTCCAACTCTTTTTCTTCGTGCTCTTGTGCACTTCAACTGTCCATAACTCTTGAAGCTTCTTCATGAACTCCCACTAGTTGATGGCTAGAAATTATTCAATAATAAATGCCAAATCTCCCATGGATGGTCATTCTCTCTATTTCTACTTCTCATTTCAAATTTGTGGGAAACAATTGGCTATTGTGATACAACTTTCTGTAGCTTCAAAATATAGTGGTGGATTCAATCTATCACATAGATCTTGCATCAAGATAATGATATGCTTTCGCCATTGAGGAATGCACTTCTTGTAAAAAGTAGCTTTGGCAATAGAGATCTCCATGTAATATTTCCACACAATAAAAGTTGGGTGGTTAGTTCGAAAGTTAGTTAGTCAATTAATAAGTTAGTAAGATTACTAACTAAAGACTAACTAAGGTAAAAACTGACTAGCATTAATAGCTAATAATTTTCATTCAATTAAAAATATATAAAAAAAATTGAGAGTCATAAATTTGACATTTTTCTCAGATTGATAAGGACCGTAGCCACCCTTCACGAAAAGTACAATGTGAATGGGACTTATGAGCCATATTAATCAGTAGTATTAATATGTATAGTTTGAATGGTCCAAAAATATTAGATTCTTGGGGGGGGGGGGGGAACTATTATATTTTAGATATTATCCTAAAAAGATAGAACTAAAAGTCATTTAAAAGAAAAGACAAGTGATGTTTTAGTTAGTTTTGGAGATTTTATAAAAAGAGAAATAAATGAAAGTGACTGGCAAAATCGCGCGCTCTGCGATCGCAGTCTACAGGCAGTAGACAACACTTCGAACAGAGAAAAGAAGGAGTGAACTAAGAGCTTTCTAACCAAGTGTCTTGATGTTTTACTCCCCTTTTGGAGCCAATGCAACCATCAAATTTATGATCTGAGCATCAAATCACTGAGTCTTCTAAGAGCCCCTCCACTCTTATTCTCAGACTTATCCCCTCCTCTCTAATTCATTATAAATATGAGGCATGGGGAGGCACAAGAGAGTATAAGGAGACCCCGAAAGGCTGCAAGAGAGAGGGAGAGAGAGAGTATACCCCTCCAAGAGATTGGGAGAGAGAGAGAGAGAGAGAGAGAGAGAGAGAGAGAGAGAGAGAGAGAGAGAGAGAGAGAGAGAGAGAGAGAGAGAGAGAGAGAAGAGTTACCCCAAGAGGCTGCACAATTTTCCTCTATCTCGATCCTCGATTTAACCATCTTCTCTTTTGCTCTCCCATCTCAAATCTATTCCCCCTTCTTAATCTCTTGAGTCTACTTGCGGACGATGGCCTACAAGCGAAGAATGTTGCGTGCGGATGATAATCCTACAACTAGCAACGGAGCTTCGGGCGAAGGCATCACTATAAATCCAACTGCGGTACCGGTCGTAAGTAATGTATTTTCAAATTGATAGATGCTTGTTTTAATGCTCGCAAGAGATGCATTAGGCTCTGTACCTTGTGGTGCTAGAATAGGTCATTGAAAAGGGTAAATCGCATCTCAAATATTCAAAGATGAAGTTTGTGAAGTACTTGTATTAAAGGGAGTCAAATTGCACCTGGTTGCTATGTGAAGAATCCATGCATAGCATAAGCAACATATGGGACACTAAAGTATTGAGCATCAATGAGTCTTTGATTAATCTTTACCGAGGATAATATTTTTTAAAGTTCACAAATGCATATACACGGTACATACATGGGAGAGATTATGTAAACTTTACATCGATGACATGTGACTCCTTACCTTAGGAGAAAGGAAGATAAAGCCAAGAAAAAATGTTGCATAGTAGGGAAATGTTAAAAGATAATTGTCACTGAGAGAAGAAACATAAATGCTCTTGCTAGATTGATTAATTTGCATTGGAATGATATGACTTACGTCATGTATAGTATTGGAACCTTTAGCATATGCCTTAGGCTAAAGGAGGGAATATTAAGTAAATTCTACTCTTTGGCCGCAAGGGAGAGAGCGAATATGTGACAAAATTATTGTCGCATCTATTATTGTATTGTTTGGGAAAAATGCAATTAGTTTTGTTGGTTGATTGAACAACACCTAAATGTTTTTCTTTCAATCAAGGGATTGTTGCATTGTGATTTGGATAAATATTCCAAGGCTTGTGTTAATGGCAAATGCATGGCAAGGGTTTGTAATGACAAGTTGCCATGGGAATAAAAGAATGTTTTTCTAGAATATGATATTAGGACTGATTGCTTTGATTGTGCTTGAATTTTAATTGGATTAATTAAGGAAGGATATTTTGCACACGTGGATCATCTCCAAGATCACATCGCGGATTGTCCCGAGAGGGCACTGCTCGATTCACAGGCTGATGGTCGATTGGTGAAAATGCCAGCCACAGAAATGACATCTCACTCCTAGATCACTTGTGGGTTAGGTGGAGCTCTGGACACCCCTTGCCTTTCTAGAATGGAGTTGGAGATCCTTGTGAGCCCAATGTCTGGGATGTTGGAAGATCCTATTCTAGATAAAGGATGGAAATTTTGGTGCCATGAGACTTAGACCGGGTACTTTTGTTGGATAGAAGGGATACATAATTCTTATGTATGGGCAGGAGACAAAGATTAACTTAAAGATAAGTTAAGGAACTTGTTTGATAAAAGAACTGCTTGTTTTGTTTTTGTGTATGTGTTGTACATTACGTAAACGAACTCTGTGCCCTAAAAGGCTTAATTAATGAAGCCGATTTTAAATGTCGCACATAAATGTGGTAGGACCTAATTAGACAACTAAAGCTATCAAGGGAAGTGGGTGGACGGAATCCCCCGACGGGTCCGTCCTACAGCTGGGTGGTCGCAGAGAACTGGGAGGCTTCTCACAAGGATTTACCATTGGAGGACTTTAGTTATTGTTAAGTTAAAACCCGATTCATGCCGTTTTAGGAGACCGAAATGGGACTATGCCCTACGGGCAGAGAGGCTGAGTGGTGCATCCCTCTCGTTTTCCATTCTCTATGAACCAAGTGCAGCATAAATCTGCTTCGACTCTATTGTTCCTACTCAAAGTGGGTCATCTAGAGCTCGACGCTAGCTACTTCCTAGAGACTTGGCTGATAGGAAAGAAACCCTGACTTCAGATCGGTCTTAAGTGGAAACGGCCGGATACTTCCACTTCGGGGCAAACTCGGGAAGACCTAGATCACAAACCCTGTGACATTTCTTGCGAGTGCCAGGTGGTGCTTTCTAGACTCCCCTCCCGATGGGCTGCTAAGACGTGTCCCACAAGTGGTCAAGTGGACACGTTACACTCCAATTCTTCAATAGTTGTAGGGATTCACTAATCTTCTATTACTTTTCTTCCTTTTCAACAATGCCAATTCTTCCATTTTCAATCTCTATTGGTGCTTGTTAATGACACATTTCCCCAACTGCACACCAAAAATACGGAGCCCCAAGAGAGACACCAAGAAAATGGGGAATCTACTACAAGAAAATCTAATGCGTATCATCAACAAGTATGTTCTTCATATTTTAATCAACTACAAGAAGAAAAGCAACATCAATCTTCTCAAATCTTCACGTAGCATCATATAGTAATTCTCCCATAGATTTATCACAACAAAAATTCAACACATTCTTCATATTCTTAATCAAAAGAACAATATAACATAAAGGAATGATCCACTTTTAATGAAAATCATCACATATTATTCATCTCAATAGCTTTATAGTCTTCATAGTCTCTCTCGTGATCTCTCACTTATAGATATATTATTTTGCATGAAAAATTGGTTAGCTCTCACTCACTCTCACACATGCTATCTCTTAATAGAACATTGAAATAATCAAGAATAATAGTCCATAACCCCTCTTTGGTTGTGGATACCTCTCCCAACAGGTATGTTTAATAAGAAAGGTCACCAGAGCCACTACAGTGTCCTTTCGCAACTCAGTAGTGTTACTGTCACTTCAACCTTCACTTGAGTCTATAACAGCTACTTCTTCTGCTTCTTTGAACTATTTTGAACTTGTATTCATGTCTTCCAAATAATAGAAAACTTTTCCAAGCTACACATTCATCCCACAGAACATTTATAGAGGCATAGCTAACAAAAACAGAATAGAGACAGAGGCTCTATAGAAGGAGGGTCTACAAAACCATACAGAAGGTCATCAAAAAGCATTGTGCCCAACTAAAATCATTCAAAACCATAAAAAATCATTCAATAAGCTTCCAAAAATGATCAAAATATATTAATAATTATTCCAACCTCTCATATAGGAGAAAAATAGAACAAAATAGAAGCTAAATAGAACCAATTAGAACCTTTCTTTAGACACTCAACAAAACCTTTCAGCACATCATATCTCCACTGAAAAACATCATGAGGTTCTCAAAACTATTCAACCTTATCCAAAACTCTCTTAAACATGTCCAAAAAAATCAATTATTATATAATTCATACAAAAATCACCCAAAAATCCAACAAAAAAAAGCCAAAAACATAGTCACATCAACTCTCAACATATAGATGTGCAGATCCATCAAGCCCCAGGTAGTCCATCATCAATGTTTGCACCACGTGTTGAGCTTGCCATCTCAACACCACGAGAGTCACCACCAAGCAGTAGGAGGAAAATCCACTATTGTGATGGATATCTCTCACTTGGTGGTGACCCATGTAGGGTTCAAAGCATACACAAGACACCACCAAGCAATAACGAGCTATATCAAAATGATGATCACCTCCTCAACATAACTCTCCAAGATACTATAGTCAACATTGACATTTTTAAAATCTCAAAGATCAGCACCTATCGCCATTTGCCACATTGTATCACCAGATAATCTCAACATAATCATGAAATCTAGTATCCACGTGGATAATGAGGCTTTTTGGGTTCTTTGATTATCTTGTTCTGTCTGATAGTTCTTGTAGTGAATATTACAAAATCATAATCAACATTGACATTAATAAAATCTCGGAGATCACCACGTATCACCACCCACAACATTGCATCACCACATAAGCTACAAGAAGTTGAGATTCTGAGAAAAAAGAACAAAATTAACCATGCCTTGATGATCTTATGGCTTGGCTAGATAAGATAAAGGCAAGGATATCAACTCATCACACTCAAGCATATATGAAGGTAGCCTTCATGGGATTACAATACAATTGGGACAACTTTGAATACTATAGTCCGTCGAATGGAGGAAGAAGCCAATAGAATCTATGAGGAAGTATTATAACAATTGACTACATGCTTGGCACACTCTCTTCAAAGGGAAAGTTAGCTTAAAATCCATGCAATAGCATACAACTAAGAACTTTTGCTACAACAAGAGTTCTATCAACATGCTATCCATAGTGTATCTTCTAGAAACGTACAGGATGTACAAGAACTAAGGACCTAGTTGGGATTGGCAACTAGTACCTTGGCCAATTTTGACCAAGGAAGAGATCTCACACTAATGACCTTAGAACCAAATGGAACAACTCATACATTTGGCCTTTCAAGATGATGTGACTAGCCTTCCTTCTGAATGAAGTAAATTTTCACTGCTAGAGAGAAGCCATCTTTGACATCATACATGGAATGTTTCCTACTATAGGCCAACAGGGATCTTCGATCCACCCTTGAAGAAGCGAGGGCTCAATTGTACCTATTAGATACAACAAATTGTTATGGGGCTTAACCTCTTGCACATAGGAATGGATAGCTAAATAGTTTCATATTCATTCTTAAGAGACTTGTAGCAACAGTCATCTAAGAGTATGATGTTGCTAGTGTTGAATTGAGGGTGTTTTTCCACATTTTTTACAAGCTCTTTTAATAACACAAGCTTCTTCCAATGTTGCTAGTCAACATGAGGGATTTAGCTCTTTTTCCACACCACAATATTCTTGAGAGAATATATATGCTCATATGGAAACATGAATGTAAGATTTAATCAATAGGAAGACTACAGAATGACACAGAAATAGCAATGGCCTCCAAGTAGCTTTATCTATAAGAATTTTATCATTTGCTAGTGTGTAGGGGAAGCACATAGAAAAAGTATGCATTATCTTTGGCTTGTTGCAATAGCTCCGAACCATGATACTTGCTTTGGCCCACAATGACAGTAGGAATTTTTTGGCTTTAGGCCTCACCATACAGTAACAATCCTTACTAACGTGGACTGGTTTGGACCCCTCAACATCTAGCCTATTTAAAAGATTCTTTTGCTACCTTCAAGAGCAATGCATTGAAATCAATGATTTATTAATCTTCCCTTGGTTGCAGGAACATCACTTGGAAGCCTACTTTCCATAATAGACTCCTCTTTGAGCCACTAGGCTCTTAGGGCTACAAAATAAGTTAACAAATTATAGGAGACTAAATAAATAGCTGAACTCAAAAGTAGTTGAGTTACATATTATCTTCAAGTCTTGGTCTCCACTCATTTTTAGGAACCATGGTGGGCTCTCCTTCTCCCTCTAGCTCTCTCTTTTTCTCTCTAGAGAGACAAGAATCCTAGTAGGCTTCTTGTCTCCTTCCAACTCCCCCTTTTGCTCTTCATAGATAGTAGGCTCAGTGTGGGCATTTTTGCATGCTCTCTAGAGATAGAGACCATATCGGGCTCCTCCCCTCCTTCCATCTCCCCCTTCTGCTCTTCACAAACAACATGCTTAGTGGGTATTTCTGCATGCATTTTTGTGCAACTCTGATCATTCCTTGCTTTAGGGTCCCCAAGCATCTCTTCCGTGGCATCACCAAAGTCGTGTCCAAGACCCTTTGAGTCCTAGCATGGTGGTATACATGTGCCATATTAGCCCTACAATCTAAAAAGTTCAACAAGATGACCCATTGAAAAAAAGAAAGAAAAGAATAAGGCAAAGAGCATGAGAAAGAAGCAAATCGTTACTTACTCTCATGAATATATCCCTTGTGAGCCAAACTCTTGGCCACTTTTTTTGGGATTCGATAATTGTATCTAGCTTTCACAAAAGTGTCATTTGTCATGAGAGTGAAAGTGAAACATAGGGGGTGGTACTAGTGCTTGCATGCTAGCATAAAAGAACCCACCATATAGGTTGAGTCTAAAGACTCCCCATAATTAGTGCAAGTCCCCAAAACATGGATTGTTTTGTCTTAATCCAAACTTGGGGTCTAGGAAACAATGTGAACCTTTTGCCTTCCTCCAGTTTTACAACAATCATTATTTTAAGAAAATCGATATGGGTCTGAGCCTCTTGACTCCCTTCCATGAGCAAATCACATTCCATTTGCAAGACAAACATAAAAATATTATCAATAGATTACCAAACAATACCAATATTATCAAAAAGTACCAAAAGGTAAATCAAAATGTACCAAAATACATACAAAAAAAGAAAAATGTTTTAGAAGGTATCAAAATGCACAAATAGTTGGGTGCAAAATGCACTATAATGTGTGCAATAAAAGTGTGTAAAAAGTACTAAATAGTACCACAAAGTACCAAACAATATTTGATATTCAAAAATAAAAAGGACCAAATAATACCAAAAATTCCAAAACGACCAAGCAATGGGGGCCCTTCGATAAAGTTCACATGAGGTCACCACCAAAAGCGATGGGGCCCCTTCGGCAAGGGATGGAAAATCTACCAAGCAATGGAGAGTAGCAAATAATATTTTATATTCAAAAATAAAAAGTACTAAATAGCACAAAAAATACCATAAAGGAACCAAGCAATGGGGGGTCCTCCTCCAAAAGCAATGGAGGATCCTCTGAAAATGTTCTCATGAGGGTCACCACCAAGCAATGTGGAGCTCTCTGCCAAGGGATGGGGGGTCCACCATGTCAAGAAACCCAATGTGGGGTTAATCATGGTGTGTACAAAATGATTGACACATAATTATGGTGGATTGTAACAGACAAGGAACTCCATGGCTATAAAGAGAAGGCACACAATATGCACACTCAAATGTTCTCTCTGTTTCTTTGCATAAACCGGTTACATATATAAAGGATGAGATGCTCCATCAATGACCTCTCACACTTTCCATGTGTGTCCCCATGTGACACTATACAATCCACACTTTACATGTGTGCCCTATGTGGCATACTTTTAGTCCACATCTCTCATCCTTATTCGTGCACCATACAATCTTAAGCACATAAGAGTGCTTTCACATATGCACACTGTAAACATTGAAGCTTACATTCTCAACACCCCCTCTTAAGCGAGGTGTTTTACTTTATCTTATCACCCATCCAATGTAGCATTACACGACTGCGATCGCTACCTTTCAACACCCCCCCTCAATGCCATATTGGAGTGATTACATGACTAAACACATCTAGTCCACCATATGCATGTTTTATGTGCGTGTACAATGTTCGTTTGAGCACCACTTTCTTGAGTGAACCTACCCCATCCTTTTTGAATAATCCTAGATTTTCGGGAAAGGTATGACAAACCTCATTGTGCAACAATCATGTGCACACACGATGCATTCGCAAATTCTTTTGGAGATCTTAGTCTCAGCAGGTAGAGAACCCAACACAAGCCAATTCTTGTGTAACCTTGTCTTAGACACACTTTGTCGAGACACACATGCATATAAATACATTCATTTTGAGCCTCTAGGTGGGCTCAGGCAGAGTACCTTGATATCATGGGTGAGTGCAAACTTCTATTGAGCACTAAGGCTCAGATACAGGTACATAGTGGTGATGTTTTTTTTTTCTCAAAAAAATGATTGGTCATTGTGAAGCCACATGGGCATTATCTTCTTTTCCATCCACTTCCACATCTGCTCATCACAGATTGTAGCGATGGTAGATTCCCTCTACTCCTGAGCGTGTGCAAAAGGAGCTTCATCATAGCTCTCAATTGCACCCTTATGCTTGTCGAGGGCCTGCTCCCTCTCCTTGACTCGGGCTTGGAACTCCTTCTTCTAGAAAATAGTTGCATGCTTCTTCTTAGTTCTTCTACCATGGAAGCCTCAGCACCTGCAAACTTTTTCTCATCATCTTCATTTGTCTTAGCTTCTTTCTATGCCATCAACTTGCTTTTGCCATGCTTTCTTGGAATCTCTCCCTCAGTTACCTTTTGGCTTACTAGCTTATCATTCTTCTTCCCTTTTGGCTCTTTCCTCTTGACGCCTAGCAATAGGCTCCTTTTTCTTGCCAGGAGTGATGATTGCTCGCAGGGATGTCTCTGTGCTCCGAGAGCAGAGGACATGGTAGGCCCCCACAAGCGACATGCATGGGACGTCCTCCATGTATGCTCTCGGATGGACATGGAAGCTCCCTCCCATCAATGTCCACACAAGCGCATCTTTAGAGAGGCTGGCTCCCTCCTCTAGTGGAGCATGGAGGTTCTTCTCTTTGGTTTGCCATCCTCAAGATGGTGGCGGCATGTCTACCATAGAAGCTTAGCTACAAGATCTCTGCAACAAAGGGTAGGTTGTCAAGGCTTCCAATTATTGGCATTCATACCGTAACTAGTGACTGTCAGATCGTGCTTATCTCGCATTTATGAAGCTATGTCACAAGAAAAAGGTCATTTTGTTGGCCAAGCAATTGCATGCCCATCTCCTTGCTCTCAAGAAGTTCTTCCATGGCGCCCTTGGTGACTACTTGGCTGTTACATTGGCCAAATGCGGTGCCCTCGAAGGAGCTTCCCATGTGTTTTTTTGCACTATCGACTTGTACCATTTTTCTCTTGGACAACCATGATTTCTGCTTATGCCAAGTGCAGACAAGGTTCAGAAGCATTGAGAATGCATCAATTGATGTTGGCAAATGGTGTGGAACTTGACAAGTACAACTTTGTCAGCCTTCTTAAAGCTTGTAGCAGCATACCAAATCTCAATGAGGCTAGAATTCTTCACTTATTGTTGTTGAAGCCAACCCAGCTTCCCTTTCTCATGCTCATGTGAGCATCCACAAGCTTTTCATGACTTTTATGAGCTTACATGTAGAACCTCCAAACCTACATGGTCTTTTTAGCATGCACCTTCAAGGGTGCTTATCACATGCTTCTAGTTTTGAGAAGTCTATAAGGTGCCAAGTATGTGAAAGCCTTTCTTGCTTCCACTCCACATGCTCACACTTGAGCATAGACATGAGACATGCCTCAACTAATATGCTTCAACATGGCAAGATTGAAACTAGCCCAACACTAGCCATTCCAATGCCAGCAAGCATATGCATCTTTACATGCACCTTGCTGCAATAGCAAGTGCCAATAGGACAATAGTGTCCACAAACAACAACCTTTCTCTTATTTGAGCATTCTTCCATGCTCAAAAATAATAACTGAAGAGGAAAAACAACCAAATACCTTTGACTTCTATTAACCGCTTCTTTGATGACAATGGCTCCACTCACATCTTGTAAAAAACTCCATTTTCATCCTCCATAATACAAAGCCCCTTCATTTGATGTTGATGGCCTCTTTGTAATCCTCAAAAATTTCACCCCCCTCATTTGCAATCATAATGATAATGAGTGTGCAAGGTTTTGAAAAAAAAAGGAATGGCTAAAACATACTAAGGGCATACAATGATATAGCTACATACATTTAAAAAAAACACCATGATCAAGAGCCCTAACCATGGCTCTGATACCATGTCAAGAAACCCAATGTGGGGTTAATCATGGTGTGTACAAAATGATTGACACATAATTATGGTGGATTGTAACAGACAAGGAACTCCATGGCTATAAAGAGAAGGCACATAATATGCACACTCAAATGTTCTCTCTATTTCTTTGCATAAACTGGTTACATATATAAAGGACGAGATGCTCCATCAATGATCTCTCACACTTTCCATGTGTGTCCCCATGTGACACTATACAACCCACACTTTACATGTGTGCCCTATGTGGCATACTTTTAGTCCACATTTCTCATCCCTATTCATGCACCATACAATCTTAAGCACATAAGAGTGCTTTCACATATACACACCCACAGACACCGAAGCTTACATTCTCAACACACCAAGTGATGGAGAGTACTAAAAAATATTTTATATTTAACGATAAAAAGTATCAAATAGCACCAAAAATACTTTAAATAAGCAATGGGGGGTCCTCCTCTAAGAAATGGAGAATCCTTTGAAAAAGTTCAGATGAGGGTCACCACCAAGCGACACAGGGACCCTTTATTTCTCAGTGAGGGCCCCCTCTCTTGGTGGCGACCCATGCGATAATTGGTGTATATGAGGGTCACTTCAAGTGATGCAAGGGCCCTCCACCGAAATGAGGGGCCTCCTTCACTTAGTTGTGACCTGTAGGGAGTTTGGTCCACCGCAGTGAGGGGTCCCCTTGCTTGGTGGTGACCCATAAGACATTTAGTGCACATTGTTAGGGCTCAAATTCCATTGTCTATTTAGTACTCTTTCATACCTTAGTACTTTTATATATGCAAGCTTTTTGAATCAACATATGTAAAACAACTTTATATGTAATATAATGTTTCACTTGAAAGTCTGGTGCAGGTCCAAAACATCAAGCAGTTGTATTCACTTAGATGTTGTGTGATCAAGGATAATAGACAATTTAGGACAGCGCTCTGATATGCTAGTAGTTGATGTTTGCTCCTATTAGTCTATGTTTGTTTCTTGAGTTATATTGATGTTTTCTTTCAAGCTATTCAATTAGGAATGGCTATGATAATCATAAACTATGTGATATTCCTATGGATAGTAGTTTTGTGTTATTGAAGATGATATGTATTGAATATTATCTGTTCATGATGGTGGTAAATCTGTTCAAGAAGTTTGCTACAGTATTTGGGTCAATTTAGGCCGATCATTGTATCTTGGATTGTTATGGTGTTTTGAGGAGCCATAACACTTTGGCGATCCCTACCAGGTTCAGGGAAGTAATTTCTTGATTTAGGCGTTAGCCTGGAACCACCTTGGGCATAGACCTAGAACTAATTTTTAGGGAATTAGGCTACAAGATCGGGCGGCAAGAAGGCTGATGGCATTGATGGTTTATTAGGTGCCTTTTATGGGCTGCACTTATGTCACACAATTACATTTATCTATCCAATCCTATTCTTACAGGGATTCGATCTCGAGAATTCAAGGAAGATTGCAAGACAACATTAGCAAGTTGCAGGGCTGAATGTTAGGAGTGAAGTAGAAGGCTTGGGTAGGCTGGATGAAGTGCAGTTTATTGATACGCAGGGCAGACTTCTTTGACAGGGGGTACCTCTGCAGGTAACTCAACAATATTTTATTCCCCTACCATTTCAACAGATTCTTCTAATTTGTCAGATGATGAGGGAATATTGCCTCTTGAGCATCATGATACTCCTCCTAGACAGACACTTGAGAGGTTACAGCATATAGTGCTAGGGAGGACATTTCTGTACAGAGTACTAGAATCCCATCTTAGAGGTCTCTTAACTTTAATACCTTACCACCTCAAAAGAAGCCCAAGAAGTAAAGCATAATAAATCCAAATCAATTGCTTAATCCAAAGGTTCGAGCATCTAAATTTTTAGGAAAAAATAAGAAAGACCCCGACTATCATGTGGCCCAATTTGAGACAAGGTGGATAGCCAGTGGATTCAACCAAATGTATGGAGATCATGTAAAGAAACAATAGTTTACTGCTACCTTGTAGGGGAAGGCCATGGATTGGTTTGCTAGTTATGGTATGGCAGCTTTTAATACATATGATGCTTTAAAAATAACATTTTTGCAGGTTTTGTAATAATAAAACTCTAGGAGATATTTTAAGGAAGCTCAAGAAGATCAAACAAAAGACTACGTTGGTGGAGGACTATGCCTAGCAAAGTAAATTGAAAATATATTGATGGCCACCCGGCTCTCGTCTTTCAGTCCAAATAACTATCCTTATCCCAACCCTTAGCTCATGGGCCTCCTTTAGGCCAGAGAGTTGCAAATTGCTTTGGAAAGTCTCGTTTGTGGAAGGCTTTACTGTCATTAAAATAAACATTTGCATAGGACGGCTTCGCTTGCCTTCTTTTTCACAGGCAGCCTTAAAGCTCTCTGTTTGTTGGTTTTGCCGATTTTGTTTCTTTACGAAAAGAAAAATAAGCTGAAGCAACAAATGTAATGAATCTCGCAAGCAAACCCAAAAAGAAAATTCCGTGCACAAAAGTAAGCCTCGTTGCTGAACAGGTTAGATGCTAATGATGCACCTTCAGTTGAAATGCAAATTACCTATTTTATGAAGGGCCTAAGGGGTAAGATTATGAACCCTATTGCCAATGTGGAGATGGGTCAAAATGATACATTGGACAAATTAATTAGGGCAGTTATGAGAGTGGAGAGCACACATTAATTAGTTAAGACTAAGAAGAGGAAAGTAAAGGATAGAGATAAGAAAACGGAAGAGGCTAGCAAGCTGGATAAAAAAATTATACAAAAGTTGAAGGATTTGGGTCTTTTTGATATCAAGAAGAAAGAAAAGTATTGTGAAATATGTCAGAGGAATGGTCATGAGACTAAGACTTGTTGGTACAATTCTAATGTAAGGATGGCACAACAGATGCCAGTGATGCAACCTGGGTCAAGACCTATTTAGCCAGCTTTAGTCAATCAGGTTATTGTTGACACGATACCTCAAAGGCCTCCTAGGGAACCTCAAAGAATGCAAGCAAGACAACCTTGGGGAAAATTTTTGGCACAGTAGCAAACCACCCAAATGGGAGCATGCCACTATTGTGGAGGTCAATGATACTTTGTTGGACCAAACTGTGAACTTTGGGCAAGGCATAGGACTGAAAGAAAAATGCTAGTAGCATGGTCCAGCAATGATGGGATACCTATAGGAGCATCTCATCCACAACAACCACCTGCCCCTATTGTAGAAGTCCTCATTGAGTTACCTGATCAAGCTATAGCAAGTCAATTTCATGAAGGTATAGGTATTGCTAACTATAAGTAAATTCATTAAGAGTAGGTTCAAGAAAGGGCAAAGGAGGTGTTAGGTGACACTAATGCTTTATGCATGTTGAATGTGATTTTTCTAATTGTATTGAAGTATAGGATTGTCAAGAGGAAACAATGGTCTTAGTAGTGACTAGAAGCCAAGCTAGTATGAAGCTTGATTGGCAAGAACAAGAGAGACAAGGAAAAAGGCAACAAAGCAGGTTAGAAAGTTGCAAAAACTTGCTAAAAATTCTGAATTTAATCAAGTTGATGAGGTAGGGGACTCGGGTATTCAAAAGTTGGACCTGCACGACTATCTTCTTGAACAACTAGAGTATTTTCCTAAACAACAAGATCAACTTCTTGATCATCAAGAACGGTTCCCTGATAGTACAGTTTCTGCATAGTTGCAACAAGGAGGATCAAAGGAGCTCTTTCAAGCCCTCGCAAAGGTTCTTTGAACTTAACCGTGGAGAATATTTTGGATTTAATACCAAGATTTAAGGAGAAGTTACTCTTGAAGATCAGGCAGAAGCAGTAGGAAGTTCTTGATTGTTAGGCAGCTATACCAGCCCAATAAGAGGTTGTGGATTATCAAGTGCCTACTGTTCAAGTTGAATATGCAGGAAGAACACATAATGATGTCTTTTTGGATGGGGGTTCAGGAGTTAATATACTTCTTGAACATACATATTTGGCAACTAAGCAAGAGGAGCTACTACGAGTCCCATTTTAGGTTAGGATGGTAGATCAGAGGAGGTTATAGCCTTTGGGTATTGTTCGAAATCAACAAATTTGAATGGCTAGCCTAAAATTCACAGCGAGTTTTGTTGTCTTAAGAATGTCAGAAATTGGGGATTCTTATACAATGCTTTTGGGTAGACCATGGTTTAAACTAGCCAAATTGAAGCACGATCAAGGAAATGATTATGTGTGTATTCCCAGAGGCCTTAAGAAAATCTGGTTGTCAACAATTAATAAGGTCATCTTGAGGAGTTCATTTAGACCTATAGTAGCTCAACTATTCACCTTGCAGATGAGGTGGAAGATGATGAGGAGGAATTATTTCTT
The DNA here is from genome assembly GCF_053477565.2 of Lygodium microphyllum. Classification (NCBI taxonomy): domain Eukaryota; kingdom Viridiplantae; phylum Streptophyta; class Polypodiopsida; order Schizaeales; family Lygodiaceae; genus Lygodium; species Lygodium microphyllum. The sequence continues at coordinate 25,854,924 of NC_141161.1, read as the reverse complement.
CAAGCAAATTCTTCTATGGTTCCAGTCTTTGAAATAGATGTGGATAGTATTATTCAGGAGTATCAAGATCCTCTTATAAAGGTAGGGAATGAAGTTGTGGGAAATCAAGCAGTTTCAAATGTAGTTCACAATCAGTTAGGACTGAATTTTGAAGGTCTTCTTGAAGGTCAAGAGCAACCTGAATTTCAAAATAGGTCATGGAATGAGCAGTATAAAACCATTCAGGACCAATGACATAGTCATCCTGAAGTTTTTTAGCAAGAAATACTTGAAAAACAGCAACATGTTTTGGACAATTCTATGGACAGTCTTGATGTATTGGAGGTTAAAGGACAAAAAGCCATCGTTCAGGTTGAAGTAAGATATGAGTATACGATGAGAAGCTCTACAAGGGTTGTTGAGGATGAGGTTCAAGAAGTTAATTTAAATATTGAAGGGGAGGCCAAACCCATTAAGGTCAGTATTTTTGTGGAAGAAAACTTCAAGCTAAATCTTATTCAGTTGTGCAAAGGATTTCAAGGAAATTTTGCTTGGGATTATATGGACATGAAAGGCTTTGATCCAATCATGTGCTAGCATAGGATCAATTTCAAGAGAGATGCTAAGCCAATTATTCAGAAGAAGTATAGAATGAACCCTAACTATGCTAAATAGGTCAAATAAGAAATTGATAAGCTTTTGAGAGTTGGGTTCATGAAACCAATTAATGAGGTTACTTGGTTATCTCCTATTGTTGTAGTGCCCAAGAAAAATGGGAAGATTCAAGTCTATGTGGATTACAAGAAATTAAATGCAGCTACCATTACAAATCCCTTCCCAATTCCTTTTACTGACTCTCTCCTTGATGATGTGGCAGGTCATGAGATGTATAGTTTTTTGGATGGGTTTTCAAGACATAATCAAATAAGGATGCATCTAGAAGATATAGATAAGACAACTTTTATCACTAAGTGGGGAGCATATGTTAGTACACTCATGAACTTTGGACTAAAGAATGGGCCTCCTGAGTTTCAAGGAGCTACTTATAAGACATTTGAGCCATATCTAACAACTTTTATGTGAGAATTTATTGATGATTTCTTTGTTTTTGGCAGTAGGAAAGAACATTTAAGACATCTCAGGTTATGTTTTGAAATATGTTGATGATTTGGCATGTCATTGAACCCCTTTAGGTCGGTGTTTGCAGCAAAGAGGGGTGTGCTTTAGGCCACATCTTGTCTGAAGAAGGTATGAGTATATATCCAAGAAAGATTGCAACTGTCCAAAAAGCTAATGCTCCAATTATTGTGGAGGAAGTTATGAGGTTTGTGGGACAAGTGAAGTGGCATAGCAAGTATTTAAGGTACTTGTCACATATTTGTTCTCCTCTTACAACTTTAACTAAGAAAGGGATGCTGTTTGTTTGGAGGGAAAATTAGGAGAAAGCCTTCAATATTCTCAACAAGATGTTAGTGGTAGCCCCCATATTGCAACCTCCAACATGGGATTTACCTTTTCACGTTTTTGTTGATGCATCTGATCTGGCTATGGGAGTTGTATTGATGTATGATAAAGTACATGTGAGAGCGGAGTTTTGAGCCCGGGATGTGCCTAAAATTTACCAAAAAATATGAAATTTAGGGGAAAAATATTTAACATAGAAGGCGGCGGCTCCAGCTAGGACGATTTTAAGCACCAAGTGAAAGACGACTTTTAAAAGGCGCCCGAGCGACACTTGTGGATTTTTGATAATTTTTCAGACTGCCGTGTGGGATGTCAGGAGTTGCCAATCAATGTGGGATGTCAAGCCGGACGCCCAGGATTGTTCAGAGCTCGAATTGGATGCCGGACCGGGAAATGGCCATAAAATTGGCAAGATATGAAAAGGTGGACCAAAGTTTGGCCAAAAGGGGTGGTGCCCTTTGGAGCCTTTGACCCCCCCCAAAAATTTTATGCAACCAACATGCAAATCATGAAGAGGGAAGAAGCATGAAAGCGTGAGATATGGCGCCATCAAACATAGCCAAAAATTGTGCTCCATGGATGGAGATAGAGATTTATGGCTGAAAGCAACCCATCCAACTAATCATGGGGTTGATCTTCCCTCTCTTGACTGGTCTTATCACCGCCCTTCGCTCGTGGAATGATGGACTTAATGAAGAGAACTAGATCTAGTCTTTCTCTCTCCTCCCTCTCTCTCTTCCCTATGAGCTGTTCATGTGTGCCATCTTGAAGAAGGAAACCGGGTGGAAGAATGAAGAAAGTGATGATGAAGATTGATGAAGACGCTGAAGAATGAAGTGCAACATTGGATTGAGAGCTATGGAGGCTCCATCTGCTGATTATGTAATTATTCAAGGCATCTCGGGTTATGTAAAACCACGGTATGACCATTTTTATGAAGAAAATGAAGGATTTTTTATAGTTTATGATGATAATTATGTTCTTATTGGATGAAAATTTGTTTGTGGGTTGTATGCATTATGAATAATTGCTGTATATAAAAAAAATTTGAGTTTGCAATGATTTACATACTTTATTTAATTCTTGTAAACCCGAAAAGCGGTTTTTAAGTGGCAAATTTGTAGTTTTTCCGTTTCGTGTGGGGGAAAAGTGTTCCCATGGGGGACATATGAAAGATAAATTGAATAATAGTACGCTGAAGTGAGTGGGATAAGAAAAACTAGAAAATGGTCTATTTTATTAATAAATAAATCAAGAAAATGGAAAACATGAGTGAAAAAATAGAAATACGACTTGGAAAAATAAAAAAAATTATAATAATTGTTTGTGGATGTATGGTAGTGGCAAAGCATGAGGTTTGGCCTTAGTTTTCCCTATCTCTTTGTTAAAGTTAGTGATTTATCGCTTTCTATACATTTAAAAAATCACAAAATGAACCTCTACACCTATGCAACGCAAGCAATACCTAAACGTAGGGGGTTGGGGGGTTTGAATGGTGTGATTTGCGTGCTGATTGTTGCTGATTTTCTGATGCACATCATGGCATAAAGTTTCATGTTATTTGAATTAAGAGGATAGTAGTACAAGAGTCATCTCGGTGCTATCCTTTCATCCTGCAACGCATTAGAGAATAAGCATATTAAAATCCTGATTATGCACAAGCACGTTGCTGATTTTTAAATGATGTTTGAGCACTTTAAAAATCATTCACTTTTGCATGTGCATGATGATCATGGTATTGGAATATAAATCCTGGATACATAGCACTTGCTTTCAATGACAATGACCCACGTTGAGTGTTGAAAGGCATCCTAAGCCATAGGATAGACGTTCGTTTCTTGTGGGATTATTTGGAAAGGAAACATGGTATATCTCTTGGATTCGAAATGAAGAGTGGAGTGTGTTTGTTTTTTTTAGATGTTGAGCAACGCATCAAGGGGCTAATCCCTGCAATGTAGGAGAGCTGCAGTGGGGCTGCGGTGTTTCTACCGAGAGGTTGCCTCCATGTATGTGATTATCGTGGTATTTATTGCCAGTGTGCATGGGTTCTCCCTCTATGGAGTTTATAGGAAGGGAAACGTTGGACTACAAAGCTATAAAACTATAAACGCATAGATTAGGCTCTAGGGCAGTTTGTCCTTTAGCATTAGCTTGACACTCTTGGTCCGCGAGGCCGTAAGGGTGTATTTGTCTATTATGAGCATGAGGTCCGGCTAGTGCCATAGCTAGTGCCGGCGCATTTCAGGTCCCATCAATGGTGCGTCTATTGGGAGCTACCAATAAGCGATGGTTCTCGAATCTAGGGTTTTTAGGGACCAAAAGAAAGTTGGTTTATGTCCTCTGACAAGGACTGTCAAGCCGAAATACAAAAAGCAGAACGTGCTGAGAGGGCTAGATGGAAATTGGAGATTGTAAGTCGTCAGGAAGCTTAAGGAAGTGTTTCGTAAGTTACAAACTTACATTCCCATTCCGCCGGTTGCCCAATTGCAATACTTCTTGCATGGATTGGATTTCAATATTCAGGTACAATTGAGCAGTGTGTCTTTGGTTGATATAGACACCGCCATTGTGCGGGCAGAAGGAGTAGAGTCATGATTACAAACGGCCTACTCCTCTCGAACAAATCTTAATGCGGGTTTAGTACATGGAGGAAATTTACCATTGATGAATGGAAGTTAAGGGATGCTTATGAATAACCCCAATGGGAGAGTTATCTATCAACAGGAGAGACTAGAGCTGGTTTATCAAAATCCGAAAAGAGGAAAATCAAACAACAGGCTTTGAAGTTTTCCTTGATCGTAGGAACACTATATTGGCAAGGTGTTGATTATATCTATCACCGATGTGTGATGCCTGACGAGGTTCCTTTTATCCTGGAAGAGTGCCATGACTCTGCATGTGGAGGGCACTTCGCGGGACGGTTGACGGTGTAGAAAGCTTTAAGAGCTGGATATTGGTGGCCATCCATCTTCTAAGATTCCTTTGAGTATGTTAAGAGATATGATATCTGTCAAAGACATGACAGCAGAGAGAATAGGAAACGCCCCCATACGGCTATCATGGCTACCCTTCCATTTTAGAAGTGGGGCATTGACTTTGTGGGTCCTATCACCCCATCGTCTACTACCCAGAAGAGGTACATTATAGTAGCAACTGATTATTTCACAAAATAATCAGAAGCACGGGCGACGAGACAGGACAATGCAAAAGAGACTGCAAATTTCCTTTTAGAGCAGATTATTTGCTGTTTTGGTCCACCAAAGGAACTAGTGTCGGACCGTGGAACCCATTTTTTGAATAAAGTGATCAAAAGCCTGCCTGAAGCTTGGTAAATCAAGCACAATAAAACAACCCCTTATAATCCGCAAGCAAACGGGCAAGTTGAAAGTACTAATAAGCAGCTTGTGGGTATCTTGTCTAAAATAGTCTTTGAGAAGAAACGAGACTAGGACAGGAAGTTGTATGTGGCAGTATGGGCGTACAATACAACGTTCAAGCGAGCTACTGGCCATACTCCATTTAAATTAGTTTATGGGGGAGAGTGTGTTACCCCTTGAAATCAAGTTGCCAACCATACGGTTTGCAATTAACCACTCTTTGTGAGATGAGGATCCACTTTTTGAATATTTTACAACCATAGCCCACTTGGATGAACTGAAATTGCAGAGCTTATTACACCAGGAGGTAGCTAAACATCAGATGAAGCAGTTGCACGACCTTAAAGCAAAGAAGTATACCTTTAAGAAAGGGCAATTAGTTCTATATTACGATGCGCGTAGGGAGCTGTTTCCAGGGAAGCTGGAACCTAGATGGGATGGCCCCTACAAGATTGTCAGGATAGGGAAAAATAGGTCTACAGCTCTACTAGCTGATTTGCATGGAGTAGAATTTAAAAATAAGGTTAATCTTAATAAGATTAAACTTTATTATTTCTAAGTATGCTAATATGGGAAAATGTATTGTAGGTCCATGCTGGGGCTGATTTGAGACCTGCAAAAGAGCTTAAAGCTGGTTGATGGGGCGGTTAATTCCTTATTTGGAGCAGAGATACCATCAGGGGAAACTTATCTGGTGGAGCAAAGGATACAAAGTGACTGAGTAAGAAGACAGAACCTTTGCGTGGGAGATCAAAGTCTTCTGCCATCACTGCTTACGAATATTGACAAGTATCCCTAGTGAGTTTAATGAAGAAGGTGGAATGGAGCCGTCAGTTCACCCTCTAAACATGTTAAATTTCGACTATTATAATTACGAATAGAGGAGTTCGTGATGGCAGGCTATGTAAACCCATTGTGGACGTACACATTATATTTTGACGGAGCGCCCAAGGGCCCTAACAAAAAAGGGAGTGTTGGAGTAGTAATCCAAGATCCTCGACGTAGAGTTACGATGAAGTTAGCTGCTTATCTCGGGGTAGGATTCACTAACAATATGGCGGAGTATAAAGCCTTGATTATGGTTCTGCATATTGCTAAACAAGGTGGTATTCGGCGGTTGTTAGTAAAAGGGGATTCCCAGCTGATTCTGAATCAGCTAGATGGGACGTATATAGTGCGGAATCCCATCCTTTGTATGTATCATCGAACTGCGAAGACCCTACTTGAGGAGTTTGAGAGAGTGTCTTTTCAGTTGATTTCCCGTTACTGGAATCAGTTTGCGGATTCACTGGCAAATCTTGCTTATGAAGAATACATTTTCTTCAACTGTGGTCCTAGTTTGGATATTGCTATCAATAATGAGACAGGACCCGATCGCTTGTGGGGAATGTTAGCAGAGCATGCGATATATGGCAGGCGATGGTTGATATGGGTGATGCAAAGAGTAGCCGAGACCAATCTACCGTTGTTATCCTGGACCCATAGGCTGATTAGACAACATGTTATGCGTACGCCTCTTGCTATATATGCAGGAGGGATGGGTCATAATCCTATGCATTTAGTTTAGGGCTGTGAGTCCTATTTTTCCTCCTTGGGAAGGAGCATATTAGTGTATATCTGTACTATTTCGGGGAGGGATGTGTAGGTGCTATTCTATTTGATTTCATTAGGCCAAGAGGGCCAGTTTTGCAAGGTTTTAACTGTTTTATTCCGTTAGGCCAAGAGGGCCGATTAGTTTTTGTAGTGAAATGTTTTATCTCATTAGGCCAAGAGAGCTAGTTGTCTGTTTAATATAGGTGTGGTTAATGGTTTCTTGTTTTAGTCTTGTGCTAGACAGGTTCGAAGAAGAGCTTGGAAGGAGCTTTTGTTGCGTGGGGGCTTCTCGTGGCCCTATCTAGGTGATATCTCTCCTTTACGAGTCACGTTTTTTAATGCTATATGTGTCTATGTACTTGTAGGGGATTTTCTTTTCTTGTTGGAGACCGGCGTCCAAGGCATGAAGTCCTAGGTTTAGGTTAGGTATGTCTGAGGGAGGTCTGAGTAGTCATTGCCTCCTCTGTAAAGACATTGCCAGGCATCAGAAGACCTGTTTTAGAAGGTAGTTCTAGTGACCCTGTTCTGCTAGCCTGCTAGGTAGCCGTTCTAGGATTTCTTGCTTAGTTGTGAGGCAGTTAGAGAAGCCTGCCGGAAGAATGATGATGATAGAGAGGAAGAAAAACCCTGAATATCTGAAAGACAATAAAAATATACAAAGGTGTGTAAAAAGGGGTTCTAACACCTATAAAAATAGAAAGAAAAGAAATGAAAATTTATAAGCAGTTGATCATCGCCTAGCGAAGGCTTGGTAGGTTCTTGGGGACGAGTCAGACCCGGGGCCGATGCCTTGTCTTCCTAGGGGTGGCGTCTTACTGGAAAAGAAGAAAACAAGGAAGGTTGGAGTGAAAATAAAAGTGAGCGTTAGAAAAGGATTCAGTGTTGCCTTGCGAGGGCTTGGTAGGTTCTTGGGTACCAAGACAAGACCTGAGGCCGATGCCCTGTTCTCCTTGGGTCACTACGCTCAGCTCCCTCCTTTTTACATGCCTAAGTATGGAACCTTAAAAACATAAAAGAAGAAATGTGCTAAAAGAAAATATTTCTTGATCAGGCTATATGAGTCCTCGCCTAGTAGGAGCTCCTGGTTGTGTTGTCCTTAGTTAGGTAGGTAGTTCAGACCACCACTTAGGGCAACCTCTTTGATAGTTCTTCTTAGTTTGGCCATGTTGGAGCAGTTGGTTAGTGACTAGCTTCGGACCTTCTATCAGATTATGCTAGGCCTACTCCTTGTGGATGTCATGCCTTGGTTTTGTCAAGGGGTAGGGTGAGAATTGTGCTGTGTTTTAGTATGTATCTATTTTGTATCAGCTTGATGCTTCCTTTGGTTGTTTTGTGCAGATCTGTTGTGGGATTCGATAGAGTTGAGTTACCCTATCCCATGGTCGCCAATGAGAGTGGAGTTTTGAGCCCGGTATGTGCCTAAAATTTGCCAAAAAATCCAAAAATTAGGGGAAAAATATTTAACATCGAAGGCGGCGGCTCCAGCTAGGACGATTTTAAGCACCAAGTGAAAGATGGCTTTTAAAAGGCGCCAGAGCGACACTTGTGGATTTTTGATAAATTTTTAGACTACCATGCTGGATGTTAGGAGTTTCCAGTCAATGCGGGATGTCAAGCCGGACGCCCAGGATTTTTCAGAGCTTGAATTGGATGCCGGACGGGAAAATGGCCACAAAATTGGCAAGATATGAAAAGGTGGACCAAAGTTTGGCCAAAAGGGGTGGTGCCCTTTGGAGCCTTTGACCCCCCCCAAAAATTTTATGCAACCAACATGCAAATCATGAAGAGAGAAGAAGCATGAAAGCATGAGATATGGCGCCATCAGACATAGCCAAAAATTGTGCTCCATGGATGGAGATGGAGATTTCTGGCTGAAAGCAACCCATCCAACTAATCATGAGGCTGATCTTCCCTCTCTTGGCTGGTCTTATCGCCGCCCTTTGCTCATGGAATGATTGACTGAATGAAGAGAACCAGATCTAGTCTTTCTCTCTCCTCCCTCTCTCTCTTCCCTATGGGCTATTCATGTGTCCCATCTTGAAGAAGGAATCCGGGTGGAAGAATGAAGAAAGTGATGATGAAGATTGATGAAGACGCTGAAGAATAAAGTGTAACATTGGATTGAGAGCTATGGAGGCTCCGCCTACTGATTATGCAATTATTCAAGGTATCTCGGGTTACGTAAAACCACGGTATGACCATTTTTATGAAGAAAATGAAGGATTTTTTATAGTTTATGATGATAATTATGTTCTTATTGGATGAAAATTTGTTTATGGGTTGTTTGCATTATGAATAATTATTGTACATCAAAAAATTCTGAGTTTGCAATGATTTACATGCTTTATTTAATTCCCCTAAACCCGAAAAGTGGTTTTTAAGTGGCAAAATGGTAGTTTTTCTGTTTCGGGTGGGGGAAAAGTGTTCCCATGGGGGACATATGAAAGATAAATTGAATAATAGTACGCTGAAGTGAGTGGGATAAGAAAAACTAGAAAATGGTCTATTTTATTAATAAATAAATCAAGAAAATGGAAAAAATGAGTGGAAAAATAGAAATACGACTTGAAAAAATAAGGAAAATTATAATAATTATTTATGGATGTATGGTAGTGGAAAAGCATGAGGTTTGGCCTCAGTTTGCCCTATCTCTTTGTTAAAGTTAGTGATTTATCGCTTTCTATACATAAAAAAATCACAAAATGAACCTCTACACCTATGCAACACAAACAATACCTAAACGTAGGGGGTTGGGGGGTTTGAATGGTGTGATTTGCGTGCTGATTGTTGCTGATTTTTTGATGCACATCATGGCATAGAGTTTCGTGTTATTTGAATTAAGAGGATAGTAGCACGAGAGTCATCTCGGTGCTATCCTTTCATCGCTGGAACGCATTAGAGGATAAACATATTAAAAGCCTGATTATGCACAAGCACGTTGCTAATTTTTAAATGATGTTTGAGAACTTTAAAAATCATTCACTTTTGCATGTGTATGATGATCATGGTATCGGAATATAAATCCTGGATGCATAGCACCTGCTTTTAATGACAATGACCCACGTTGAGTGTGGAAAGGCATCCTAAGCCGTAGGATAGAAGTTCGTTTCTTGTGGGATTATTTGGAAAGGAAACATGGTATATCTCCTGGATTCGAAATGAAGAGTGGAGTGTGTTCATTTGTTTTATATGTTGAGCAGCGCATCAAGGGGCTAATCCTTGTGATGTAAGAGAGCTACAATGGGGCCGCGGTGTTTCTACCGAGAGGTTGCCTCCATGTATGTTATTATCGTGGTATTTATTGCCAGTGTGTATGGTTTCTCCCTCTGTGGAGTTTATACGAAGGGAAACATTGGACTACAAAGCTATAAAACTATAAACGCATAGATTAGGCTTTAGGGTAGTTTGTCCTTTAGCATTAGATTGACGCTCCTGGTCCGCGAGGCCGTGAGCGTGTGTTTGTCTATTATGAGCATGAGGTCCAGCTAGTGCCATAGCCAGTGCCGGCCCATTTCAGGTCCCATCAACATGTCTAGATAGACCAATTCATATTGCTAGTAGAAGATTGAGTACTGTTTTAAAGAATTATTCAGTTACAGAAAGAGAAGCACTTATAGCATGGTTTTCTCTGTGCAAAAGTTTAGGCATTATTTGTTGGGAAATCAAGTAATCTTTCATGTGGATCATCGCACACTTTTATTCTTGATAAATAAACCTCAATTGACAGGTAGATTGGTAAGATGGATGTTACTATTACAGGAGTTTGATTTCAAGGTGATCCATATCCCAGGGAAAGAACATGCTATAGCTTATTATTTAAGTAGATTGCAAACTGATGAGGCTGAAGTAAGTGTTCATGATCAACTTCTTGATGCTGAACTCTTTGAGGTTCAGATAATAGACCCTAATTCATACTATGACCAGTTATTGCATTTCATGATAGAAGGGATTATGCCAGTACACCTTATAGTAGATCAAAGAAGAAGATTGGGACTGAAGAGTAGAGCATTTTAGGTTATTATGAACACATTGTATAGAAGGGGAGTAGATATAATGTCTTAAGAAGGTGTGTTCCTAAATCTGAGCAACCAATAGTTTTGCATGAAGCTCATTCCGTACTGTCTAGTGGTCATTTCTCCTAGGAGACTACAGAAGGGAAAATACTGCAGATAGGTCTTTGGTGGCCTAGTATATTAAAGGATGCTCATCAATATGCTAAAGAGTGTTTGCAGTGTTTGAAGGAGGGTGCTCTTAATAGGGACAGGATGCAAGATCATCTTGTAATACCACTTGAATGATTTCAGAAGTGGGGGATTGACTTTGTTGGGCCTATTAAGCCAACTGCAAAGAGGACAGGAAATCTATATATTTTGGTTTGCATTGACTATGCTTCAAAGTGGGTGGAAGCTCAAGCCTTGAAGGATAATAAAGCATCTAGTGTGGCCAAATTTCTGTATTCTAATATTATGACTAGGTTTGGATGTCCTATAGAGTTGATTATTGATAGGGGTAAACATTTTTAAAATCAAATTATTCGAAAATTGATTGTCAGGCACATGATTTTACATAAGAAGTCTACCCCCTATCGTCCTCAGGCTAATGCTCAAGCTAAAAGTTCCAACAAGATTTTCCTCTGCATTTTGAAGAAAATTATTGAGGATAATAGGGATGATTGGGATGCTAAGCTTGATTCAGCATTGTGGGCTTTCAGGACAGCATATAAGGGGACAACTGGGCTTACACCCTTCAAACTTGTTTATGGATTAGAAGCTGTGGTGCCCATGGAATTTGTGGTACCAAGTTTGAGAATTGTTGTTCTCTTTGAGAGAGACTTGAAAAAGTAGACCACAGAGAAGATAGAATGAGAAGAATGAAGAAGAAGAGAATGAAGAAAGCTTGAGCCTCCATATCCATGTCTCAACCACCTTCCATTGTGCATCCCAATTGAATCTCTCATCTATTTTCAGTTGGTATTAGATCATAAGCACGTGAGCAAAAGATTGGAGCGAGGAGCTTGTTGAATCAAGGTCTACATCAACTTTAATGCTTTCTATCCACCATTAAAATTAGGTAAAAATTCCTATCAAAATCACCCGCAATAGGTCAATGGATTGAATGAATTGCTAAATCTTGGATTTGGGGGCAAGTGAAGCCCACATTGGATGCATTTGGTAATGCATACAAGGATTGGACTACCGGAAAGAATAGGAAGGTTTTGCATTGAATCTCTACATGCATATCAAAGACTTTGATTCCTCATATCAAGAAGGAAAATACTTGTAAAGAGGCATGGGAGATCATTGAGAAAATGTATGAGGGCATGGCAGCCCATGTAGAGCTAGAGGCTCATCTTATGGTGGCCGTGGTGGTGATGGCTTTGCACATGGTCAAGGTACCTTTGGTTGTGGTGGTTTCATGCCTAGAGGCAGGGGGAGAGCTTACTCTAGAGGTAGAGGATGGTCTACTCCTCCACATAGAGATGGTGCATGTAATTATTGTGGGAAATATGGACATTTTGAAAGGGTATGTTATCATAAGCAAAATGCTATGCCTAGGGGTCAAGGAAGGACTCAATATAACCATTATGGAGGTGGTTATGGAGGTGCAAGTTATAGATCTAGAGGTGGCTCTACTAGCGGCCATTTATTTTCCATGGAACGTGTATTAGGGAGCATGACACACCCTCCCAGTGAGGATGATTGGTTTTTGGACTCAAGGGCTACAAATCACATGACTCATCATGTTGAGTGGTTTGACACAAAGCGGAAAATGCAAAATGAAAAATTTGTGGCTACTAGGGATGACACTTTGCATAAAATTACTCCTATTGGCAGTGTGCCACTTGTCACTAGAGATGGAGTTGAAAATAAGCTTGGGGATGTACTTTATATACCTACAATCACTAAGAACTTAGCATCAATTAGTCAAATTCAGACCAAGGAATGCAGGTGAGATTCGATAGATATGGATGTTTCATTGAGGAATTTCAAAATGGAAGGCTTAGTAGATTGATTTCAAAAGGGGAAAAGAAAGGCAAGTTATTTGTCTTGGATGCAAGTACTCCCATCATTCAGAATTATATGTATGTTGAAAGTGGGCATGGTCAAGATAAGGATGTTGAATTATGGCATAGGAGAATTGGACATGTAAATCTACAAAGACTGAAACAAATGCAAACTAAATAGGTGGTTCGTGGTTTGCCCCATTTTGGTTATGTTAATTATGATCATGTATGTGAGGCTTGTCAGTTTGGAAAGCAAGCTAGATTACCATTTCCAAAGAGGGGGAGAATCAACAATTATCCTTTGGAAATGGTGCATTTTGATATTTGGGGTCCATGTTAGAATGTCTTATTGAGTGGGAGATGTAGGTTCTATATCACTTTTATTGATGACTTTAGTAGAATGACTTGGGTGTATTTCATGCAGCATAAAAGTGAAGCCTTTGAAAGATTTTTGTAGTTTAAAGCTATGGTTGATTGGTTGTTACATAAAATGCTTGAGGTCTGATAATGGAGGAGAGTACATGCCATATGAATTTTTAGATTTTTTGAGAGATCATGGAATCAAAAGAAAAGTGACATGCAAGTACACACCTCAGCAGAATGGTGTGGAAAAAAGGATGAACCATATCATTGCAAAGTTTGCTAGGGAAATGATGAACCAAATGAATATGCCATTGACATTTTGGGCAGAGGCAGTGCATACTGCAGTACATATCATGAATAGGACACCTGCATTGACTCATCATGTATCACCATATGAAAAGATGTATGGAAGAACATCCACTATTGCTTACTTCAAGGTTTTTGGATATGTTTGTTATGTTCATTGTTGAGAATAGCAAATGATGCCTGATATGTATGCCCATAGAGGCTTGAACATAAGTGGATTTGTATGGAAGGTAGACATATGATGTATTCTCTAGGAAGAGATGACAAAATCCCATAAGCATAGTGAGGTACAGTGGTAATATCCAAAAGCTATATAAGCATGTACTTGACACTCATTTCAATGTAATGGTACTTTCATTGAGTCGCTCAAGATTGTGTTTATGAGTCCAAGCTAATCTATCTTGGAACCTAATTTACTTGAGCTACAATCTCTTCTCTCTATCATGTATCGATTCTATGATTTGCATCCACCATAGCCAACTAGCTTTAGATCTGTGTTTTTTGACATGGTATTAGAGCCATGACAAGCTAGTTCTAGTGTCATTAGTTAGCCGCATTCTAGTGTAAATGGATAGTAGGAGTTGAACCTAGCTTAAGGCCCTCTTCCATATCCATATCTTAGCCCCATTTTCTCTACTTTTTATCTCATGATCTACTGGAGCAACCACTTCCATCTTGAACTTGCAACAACAATTGATGTAACCAGCTTCAACTATTCATCATTGTGCTTTATTCTCTTTCGCCGAGTCATATCATATCTATAGATAGATGGAAGAGCTGTGAAGGAGCAGTGAATCAAGGTTACTGCTGCATGGCAAGAGAAGTGAAAGAGGGTGTTCTCAACAAAAGCACAAAAAGAAGCTTCAAGTATTTGACAAGAAGAGGAATGAATGTCTCTACGAGGATATATCCTCAAACTGCTGAAGTGGCAGATCTCAATAGCATAGTAGCTCGCATAGTTTGAAAAGTTGTAAATGTTTTTTTTAAAGAAAGTGCTTCTGCTGTCAATTAGAGAAAATAGAGTTTTTTTTTTGTGGAGTGGTAAAAGAAGAGCTCAAAGCTCCAAGCTCCAAAACTATCTATCTGCTGCAAGCTATCAGGGTGTCGGGCTCCACATTGTCACAGCCTCCCCCCCCCCTCTGCCTGTTGCAGTGGCATACATAGCCTCTACAAGTAGACCCTTGGCTCCTAGCAGCTAGCCTATCGGAGTGTTTGTCACTGCATCAAGGACAATGCCAAAAACCTGGGCTCCAACAAGGTCATATCAACTCCCTTCCTGGCCAATGCATTGTCAACCTTGGCTATAGCATCTTTGCCTCCATCAACTACCAGGCTATTCCATACCCTTACCTAAGGGTAAGAAAGCTATTGGATGTAAGTGGGTTTACAAAGTCAAGCATAATGCAGATGGTTCAGTTAGTAGTTATAAGGCTAGGCTGGTTGCAAAAGGCTATGCTCAAACATATGGCATAGATTATGACAAGACATTCAGTCTAGTTGCTAGGATGGAAACTGTTAGGTGTGTGATTGGCTTGGCAGCAGCCAAAGGTTGGAGTTAGAAGCAAATGGATATTAAGAATGCCTTCTTGCATGGTGAATTGCAAGAAGAAGTGTATGTGGAGCAGCCAGCAGGTTATGAGGATTTAGAGCATCCCACATATGTGTGTAGGTTAAAGAAGGTGCTCTATGGGCTGAAGCAAGCACCTAGAGCATGGTCTGACAAGATTGGAGAGTATCTTGTCAATATTGGATTTTGTTTTTCTGATGCTGATCACTCACTTTATGTGAGAAAGGGAGATGCAGGGTTGGTCATCATAGTCATCTATGTGGATGACTTGATTATTACAGGTGACAATGACAATGGAATTGCTGAAGTTAAGGACTTCTTGAAGAAGAAGTTTGAGATGAAAGATTTGGGTGAGCTGAGATACTTTCTTGGCATTGAGGTGATCAAATGTGATGAAGGTATATGGCTATCCCAAAGGCAGTATGGCTTGGATATGTTATCCAAGTATGGTATGACAGCATGTAAGCCTCTTTCAGTACCATTGGAGCAAAATGTGAAGTTGAGTGCTGATGTTGGGGATGAGATAGAAGACCCTACTATGTTCAGGAGGATAGTATGGAGTTTGATTTACATAACTATCACAAGGCCAGACTTGAGCTATGCTGTTGGCCTTGTTAGTCAGTTTATGCAGATGCCTAGAAAGCCTCATTTGGATGCAGTTAGATGTACATTGAGGTATGTGAAGTCCACTTTACATTATGGAATTTTTTATGAGGCAAGTAAGGGTGCACAAGCCTTTGGATACACAGATGCAGATTGGGCTGGTAGCATGTCAGATAGAAGATCTACAAGTGGATTCATGTTTTTCCTTGGTAGTGCAGCAGTTACGTGGAGTAGAAAAAAGCAACCTACAATTGCTTTATCGAGTACGGAGGCTGAGTATAGAGGTGCTGCTATGGTAGCATGCGAGGTGGTATGGTTGCAAAAGTTATTAGGTGATTTGGATGTGCAGGGAGATGGTCCAGTTGTCATTCATTGTGACAACATGAGCAGCATACAGCTAGCTAGAAATCCCATGTTCCATGCTAGGACAAAACACATTGAGGTGCACTATCACTTTGTGAGAGAGAAGGTACTTGTAGGAGAGATTGACTTGATATATGTCAGCACACAGGATCAAATAGCTGACATTTTCACAAAGGCATTGGGTGCAGAGAATCTTTGAAAGTTCTGAAGCTTGCTTGGAGTTGAACAGATATAGTTGAGCTTGAGGGGGAGTGTTGAGATGGCAAGCTCAACATGTGTGGACATTGATGATGGACCGCCTGGCTAGATGAGTCCGCACGTCTACACTTAGCATGTTGGTGGTCATTATGATACTCACATGGCCACTAACTTATCATTTATTATATTTAGTTTGTTACACCTACCTACAGGTGGCAAAGACATAGCGCCATTCGATTAGTGTAGTTGGTTATGCATTGTTTGACTTAGTAGGCCACTTTCCTCATTGTTGTATCTTATCTATACTTTGTGTACATTGTATAGTGTGTGAAGGAAGAAGAAAAAACTAGCAAGAAAACGTTTTGGCCTCCATCTCTCTTCTTGTGTTCTTGAGTGAGCTTCCTCTTGTGTATACAGTGTGCGTTTGGGGTAGCATACCAAAGAAGCATGAAGAAGAAGATACTTTCCACTGCTAAAAATAAAATGTTTTGCAAAAGTTTTCCATCATGGATCATGTTGTCCCAAAGTGGATCTCGAATTCCCTTAGTGGATCTGCTTCCCATAGTGGATGTAACAAACCATACCAAAAATGTAAAGTTTTAAGCTTGACCTGACTAAGGCTACTAAAGAGCTAGTCTCTTGGTCCATGTTCGCATGTAGGGGGGGCAAATGTTAGCAGGTGTAGGAACTCGTCATTTGAGGGGGGGTGTTGAGAATAGCAAATGATGCCTAATATGTATGCCCATAGAGGCTTGACCACAAGTGGCTTTGTATGGAAGATAGATATATGATGTATGCTCTAGGAAGAGATGATAGAATTCCATAAGTAGAGTGAGGTACACTGGTACTATCCAAAATCTATATAAGCATGTACTTGACACTCATTTCAATGTAATGATACTTTCACTTTGAGTCACTCAAGATTGTGTTTATGATTCCAAGCTAATTTATCTTGGAACCTAATTCACTTGAGTTACAATCTCTTCTCTCTATCATGTATCGATTCTATGATTTGTGTCCACCATAGCCAACTAGCTTTAGATCCGTGTTTTTTGACATTCATTTTCTTGATGATTTGAGGAAGAAGATGGATCCAAAGGCTATAAAATGCATCTTTCTTGGATATCATGATGAGAAGAAGGGTTACAAATGCTATGATCTAGTGACTAAGAAAGTTTATATTAGCAAGGATGTCAGATTCAATGAGTATGAATCATGGTACAAGCCCAAGATTGTAGTGGACTTGGATTCTTATGAGAGTAGTGATGATGATGCTCATGGGAAGAAAATTTCAACAAATGGTAAGCTTGAAAATTATCACTTAGAAGATATGTCTAGACCTTAGGAGAATGTAGAAAGCAGTGGCAGCTATAGTCCATGGAGTGGCAGGTTGAGGAGTTCACAAAAGAGTGGAAAAATTGCAAAAGGCAAGAGGCCTATGGCTGAAAGTTCAGAGGATGAATCTATCAATGATGAGTATGGTACTCCTCATGTAAAAACTTGGGGTACTAGAAGTGCAAGAAAATATGTGCCACTACATGCAAGAGTAGTTGAGACTCCAAGTAGTGTACCTCGATTGAGGAGATCAGAAAGGTTTAGATATCCTGTTGATAGATTGACATATAATGGGTTCATGAAGATGAATTATACTTATATGGTCTCTTATATACAACATGTAGAACCTAATTGCTTTGAGGAAGCAGTGGAAAGCAAAGAATGGAGACAAGCTATGGATGAGGATATGGATGCATTTAAGAAAAACAAGACTTGGGATTTAGCGTAGTTACCTCATGGAAAGAAATCAATTGGTTGCAAATGGGTGTACAAAGTCAAGTGCAAATTAGATGGTTCTCTAGAAAGGTATAAAGCAAGGATGGTTGCAAAGGGTTATGCACAAACATATGGATTGGATTATGAGGATACATTTAGTCCAGTGGCAAAGATGAATATTGTATGAAATGGATGTGAAAAATGCATTCTTGAATGGGAGTTTAGCAAAGAAAGTGTAGATGGATCAGCTTGAAGGGTGTGTGAATACTAAATACCTACATTATGTATGCAAGTTGAACAAGACATTGTATGGACTAAAGCAAGCACCAAGAGCTTGGTGTGAGAGGATTAGCAAATTATTTTGTAGCATGGGATTTTAGCAGAGTATGTCAGATTACTCACTCTATGTGAGACATATAGAGGATGGCATGGTTGTGGTTGTCATCTACATTGATGACCTCATTATTACATGTACACTTGAGAGGGAGATTGTTGAAGTTAAGCATGGTCTTCATAAAGAATTTGACATAAAGGAACTTGGACTATTGAGATATTTGTTGGGCACTGAGGTCATTGATACACCTCATGGTATTTGGTTGGTACAAAGACAGTATTGTTTGGAGATGTTAGAGAAGTATGGCATGACGGGATGTAAGCCAGTGGATACTCCCTTGGATCAGAACATCAAAATGATTGTTGATGGGAAATATGTGGAAGATGTGACCATGCTTAGAAAGATGGTCGGTAATCTTATCTACTTAACCATTACAAGATCAGATTTGAGTTATGTTATTGGATTGATTAGCCAATTTATGCAAAGACCATGAAAATCACATTTGGATGTAGTGAGAAGAGTTCTAAGGTATGTGAAGAAGACAACTAGATTTGGTTTATTCTATGAGAAGGGAATAAAGCCTACCTTGTTTGGGTATACTGATGTAGATTGGGCTAGTAATCTTACGGATAGGGGATCCACCAGTGGGTGGCTGTGCATTTTCATTTGGATCAGCCATGGTAAGTTGGAGTAGCAAAAAGCAACCTACAATTGCTTTATCAAGTACAAAAGCTGAGTACTGAGGTATTGCATTGGCAGATGTGCGTGTCAAGGGTTGCAAAATCGGGCTATAAATATGTAAGCAAGGGAAGAGGTTATGTGCATGAATGAAAGACATTTGCATTATCCCTATCGTGTCCACTCTCTCTCTCTTTCTCAAAATTCAGTTTCTTCTTCATTCTCTCTCGTGTCTCTTTCTCTTTCTCTTTCTATTTCAGTGCATCAGTTTGAGAGTTGTGAGGGAGATAAGGCTGGGCTGCAAGGCCCAACAACCATACATGAGGGTCAACACCAATCCTAACATGCAAAATCTACCATTGGGATCCAAAATGTGCAAAACTGTTTCAGTGAAAATGTGCGAAAAGGTTGAAAATGTTCTAAAATGATCCAAAACTTTCAAAAGATATCAAAACAAATACAACACTAGGCCAAATGGAGTACAATAGGTACCAAAAGAAAAGGATGATGCCAAAAGGTAATGCAAAAATACTTGTTGAGCTTCCACCACTTGGACAAGAAGCTACAAATCCTTAGTGATTCCAAGTTGATGAAGCACATGCTTTGATGCATTCAAGTTGGCCTCCACTTCATTTAGCTCTTCAACATTAGTATCCCTTGCGAGTGTAGCTTCTCTAGGCATTGCTCAAAAATGGCACTATTGTCCTTAATTCTCTTAGCCATGGCATTGGAGCGCTCATCCCTAAATAAGGTCTCCTTCTTTCATCAGAGAGATGCCCTTAGCTCATATAACCTACTCAACTTCTGCTTGCAGCTTGTCAAAATCCTCTCAGCAATGCCTTGCAAATAAAAAATGTAATCTAGCTATTGAAATTGTTATCCTCTTCAATGCACATGTTGCTTGCATCCTATGTATAGTTGGCCTTTCTATTCAACCCATACATGACACCTTGAAATACGTTGTTTTCCCTCCTCCAATTGTCCAACTTCTTTTCTAACCCTCCAGGCTTGCTTTTACACTTTTCTAGTATGGTCACCCCAAACTTTTTCCATGAAATCTTATGCGCAAAAGGATCTTCTTTTGCAATATTACACCTCTCAAATACGTAGCACCTAGAAAACTTTACCATGATCTCCTCACATGATGGGGGGGCCATGATATACCTTGTGAAAGAGCAATCCATAGTCATTGAAAATTTTAGGTTGTAAATAGTTCATGTATATGTTGGAATTATTTTAATTCTACAGCTTGATCACTGAGAGCCATTAGGCATCGGGGAAATCAGCATAAATCAAGTCCCAAGAGACCTTCCCCTCAAGGCTCAGGCCATACTCCTTGTGTAGTTCTTGTGTTGTAAAGTAGAATTCGCTGAGTACTGGGTACTCATCCCTTTTGTTTTTCCCTACAATGTATAACTATCTATTTAGTTGCTGCATGGCACCAAAAATTCATCCTATAACTAACTATGTGTGATTATGCAAGTGACAATGTGGCTATTCACGCCTCATCCTCATTGATGACCTATTTTGGTATTGAGACAAGGTTTTTTATGTAGTCTTACCAAAGGGATTTTCTGTCCTCTCGAGCATCAAAGTAGTGGTTGTGGGGCTCACCCTTGGTGAGTAATTGCATGTTGGAGGCCTCATAGCAGCTAGGGAAAATAGAACCCTGAAAGCGTAAAGCTTCGCACCTTTAACTAATAGAAAAGATGCTAGGAAGTAAAACCCTCGGAGCAATAGTTTTCATTGAGTAGGAAGAATAGACCACCGAGTGGGAAGAAATAACTTGAAATAATAAGAATTGCAGGAAGCCCAATCATGAACATTCGACAACTAATCGCATGGGTAGCCATATTTGATCAATTCAAGGCTAGAAGCCATATCATTGCATGGATGCTCAATAGTCTAATCCCATTAGTAGCTTTGTCTCTATGTGAGCTTTTCTTCTTTTGGTTTTTTATATTTCATTTTAATTCCAACTTTGTGGTACATGGGTTTCTTCAAAGACATAAAAAGAGATATGAAACTCTCTCTCCAAGTTTGTGAAAAAGAACCAAAAGGAAATACTAAAAATGGGTACAATCCCTACAAAGTAAAATCAAATATTAGATGCTGTAGAGGTTTGTGATGTCCTAAAAAGGCTAAAGAATTTCTATCAAACCAAATATGCTAGAGGTATACTCCATAATGCATGTCCTTTGTAGAGCTAAGAGGTTTTTTGCACAATAGTAGAGCTGGAGGAGATTTTGCTTACCCACCACTAGGAGACCTTGAGTTCACTTAGGCCATCATTGTGCCATAACTGAGAAAATGTCATCCCTTGACTTTGTTTTTGGTGACCTTGCAACGGTGCCATGATCCCTTTCTCTACTTCTTTGCCCACATCTCTTTGCAGCATCACATTGGTGCTTGGACCAACATCTATGGGGTGCATTGACTCATAGTCATCGTAGCTCAAGAAGCACTATAACTGAGATTCTCCATTGCCACAAAGAGAGAGAGAGAGAGAGAGAGAGAGAGAGAGAGAGAGAGAGAGAGAGAGAGAGAGAGAGAGAGAGAGAGAGAGAGAGAGAGAGAGAGAGAGAGAGAGAGAGAGAGAGAGAGAGAGAGAGAGAGAGAGAGAGAGAGAGAGAGAGAGAGAGAGAGAGAGAGAGAGAAGAGATTATGAGTCTTGACCTTGACTCCTCCCTCTCAACCTCATCACATCCACAATTAGTTGCTCTAAACCACATCAACATTGTGAGCATGGATCATTGCATGCAACTTGATTGCAAACATGGCCATAAACATATATATCATCTCCATATCGATCTAAAAGATGAGTATGAACCCATTCTCAAGAGAAACCTAGTGTTTGTTAGTACACCAAGTACGCTAGAGGCAATGAGATCATAGGGTAGAAACAATATCAATCTATGTGTTGATGGCAGGTTGTATATTCTGGATCTCACAACAAGAAGCACCCCTCCATTCTTGTCGTGTTCCTCATTGTCGAGGTTTGTTGGAGATAGCAACCAAGGGCTTCTAGCTTATACACAGAATCTAACAGAACATTCAAACGTATTGAAGCTATAGAACTAGTGGTTACTCTAGGGAAGAGATACAATGATGAAACAATTGGTGGACCAAGAAAAAATAGGGAGGCTTGAAACCTAGCTACATGTGGCAGGGAAGAAGGAAATGGAGCTCAGGTGGCATGAGAGACAAAGAAGTTGGAAGAATATTGAGACTCTCACACTTGGAAGCGGAGATTGTAGGTTAAGAATAATAACAATATGGTAATAGTTGGTCACTCACCTTGAACTAATTGTATTATTCCTCACCCTAACATTGTTGTTGTAACCAATGGGGCCATTCTCCATTTGGACAAAGTAATAAGGAATGTGGAGAAATCATTAAAATCTTATAGCAATATCATTCCTCCCAAAGCTGTAAGGAGCATGTTGATTAAGAAGAGATTTAAGAAAGCATGTTCTTGCAAGAGTCTTGTCTAGGCAAAGAGGACATTGAAAGCACCTTGGATAGGGTGGGGATTAGTAGACAAAGCTACACCTAGCTCTTCAAAGCTATGCAAGAGACATTGAAAAAGAAAAGGGTCAAGGAATTTTGGCTTCCAAAGCCATCTTCATCTCAACAAACAAGATGCAACATCAACCAGTGAGTCTTGGAAGTCCTTGGCGATCCCTTTCACATCATAGATAGCTATCCTAGAAAGATGAGAGTGCTAAACTATGACAACGGTAACAACATATTATTTGAATTGAGGATGTTGCAAAGAGCAATGATTAGGTTTTACATGCTAGAGTATGCAAAAGAAAATGGCATTTTCATTTTTGTTATCAAGATGGATGAAACTAATATTGTGAAGGATAAGAAAATTGAGAGAGTTTCTATCACCTTGATGAACTTGTCTCTTTAGCCACATAGTGAGGGGGGTGAAGGTTCAGAGGGCTTAGTGCACTTTAGTATGAAATAAAAGTAAGACATCTAATGGTTGCAAGCATTTCAGGTTGACATGGAAAATTTTCATGTATTGGCATGGGTGTTTCAACAAACTTCTATATCGAGGTAATAAGTCCTCAACAATCAAGGGAGGAACTAAGTGTCAAAGGGTTTGGATAATGAGTGGCACATGGTCCACATATTTAAAGACACTAAAGTGCATATATTGTCAAGATTGTGGGAGAGAAGGAAGGAGTCTCGCTTGAAGCTTTCTTGCTTGCACAATGGGGGAAGACACACAAGGGTGGAGGCTGAAAACAGTTTTCCTCTTTTTAGTTGTGTAAGCCAAAAAAACTCAAGTACAAAGAAATAGAAGAACCCTATATATGGGTCTCAAACCAAACTCAACTAACTAAGGTGGCATACTAACTGAGCCACGAACTAGAGTAGATAAGGATAGCTATCATGTAGCTATTATTCATGGGCGGTGTACCAACCGCGTCTGCAACTGACAAGTCGGTGACATAAATACACAACGATCACCCTGGCGTATCATGAGTGGAGCTCGATATCTCAACACTCCCCCTCGAGCTCAATCCCAATTCCTGCACACCAAGAAGGTCTTTGAACTTGCGCAGCTTCTCTGCGCCCAATGCCTTCGTGAATATGTCAGCTACTTGATCCTCTGTGCTGACATAAACTAGATCAATAAGACCTAGTAAAACCCTCTCTCGCACATAGTGATAATGCACCTCAATGTGCTTTGTTCTAGCATGATAGACTGGGTTATTTGCCAAGTGTATACTACTCATGTTGTCACAATAAATGACAACTGGTCCATCTGTAGACTGATGCATATCATAAAGTAGCTTATGCAACCAAGCTACCTCACATGCAGCCATTGCTGCACCCCTGTACTCAGCCTCTGTGCTCGACAAGGCAACTGTAGGCTGTTTCTTGCTGCTCCAAGTGACTGCAGCACTCCCAAAAGAGAACACATATCCACTGGTAGATCGTCTATCAAAAATACTACCAGCCCAATTAGCATCAGTGTATCCATGCAACTGTATCTGAACCCCAGTCTCATAAAAGAGTCCATACTGCAATGTGGACTTCACATACCTGAGTATGCGTCTAGCCGCATCCAAATGTGGTTTCCTTGGAGTCTGCATAAACTGACTTACCAATCCAACAGCATAGCTCAAATCTGGCCTGGTAATAGTCATATAAATCAAACTTCCTACTATGCATCTGTACATAGTAGGGTCTTCTAGAAGCTCACCTGCATCTGTGCTCAGCTTCACATTCTGCTCCAAAGGAACTGAAATAGGCTTACAGCCTGTCATCCCATATTTGGACAGCATGTCCAATCCATACTACCTCTGCAAGAGCTGAATCCCACTTGGTGATCTAATCACCTCAATGCCCAAGAAATAATGCAGCTCTCCCAAATCCTTCATCTCAAACTTCTGCTTCAATAGCATTTTCACATGAAGGATATCTTCATCACTGTCACCTGTCATAATCAAATCATCAACATAAATGACAAGTAGCATAATACCTTTCTCTGTTTTTCTTACATAAAGTGAGAAATCTGTCTTGGAAATTTGAAAGCCAATAGTGACAAGATACTATCCTATCTTGTCAGACCATGCTCTAGGTGCTTGCTTCAAGCCATACAAGGCTTTCTTCAACCTGCAAACAAACTCAGGATGAACAACATGCACATAACCTGGTGGCTGCTCCATATATACCTCTTCTTGCAAATCACCATGCAAGAAGGCATTCTTTACATCCATCTGATGTAAAGACCATTCCTTTGATGCAGCCATAGCAATGACTGCTCTTACTGTTGCCATCCTTGCAACCGGACTGAATGTTTCTTCATAGTCAATGCCATATGTTTGTGCATACCCCTTGACTACTAATCTTGCCTTGTATCTGTTCACAGAACCATCTGCATTGTGCTTCACCTTATAAACCCACTTACAGCCAATTGCATTCTTACCTTTAGGCAAAGGTACCAATTCCCATGTAGCATTTGCTTCCAAGGCATCCATTTCTTCATCCATGGATTTCTCCCATTTTTCTTTTCCCATGGCTTGCTCAAAAGAAGTGGGTTCTGGTTCCTGTATCACTTTGACCATATATGCATAGTGAATGGCTGTAAATCCATCATATTTCAGCCTATCCACAGGATACCTAACTCTGGTTGACCTACGCAAAGTAGGTTCACTCCCAGGTGCTCTCAAAACATCCCTGGTCTTCCTTACTCCAGGTGTAACAATAGAAGGAATACCAACTCATCATCAATGCTCTGTTCTGAGCCACTGGATTCACCATCCACATAAGAGTGACCTGCATTCACATCAAACATGGGCTGATCTACCTTCTCTTTTCCTTTTCGTGACACCTACATACCACTATTTGCACTGCCTTGAGAAGATTCTCCTGATCTCAATCTACCTGTCCATGGCAAATAATGTGAACCACTGCTAGAGGACGCTCCAGGTCCACTAATATTTTGTGACTACTGCTGTGAATTTTGTGCAGCATTACCATTTTGTGCATCTACATCATCAATCACATTTACCGGTTTATACCAACTACTCATCTCATAAAAAACAACATCTCTGCTCACTGTAAACTTACGAGTAGAAGGGTTATAACATCTATACCCTTTTTGCTGCAGAGAGTAACCAATAAAGATGCACTTCTCAGCTTTTGGATCCAACTTGGATCTCAACTCATCTGGCACATGTACATAGGCAATGCAACCAAAAATTTTCAAATGAGAAATATCTGGTTTCCTACTAGTATACCTCTCCTCTGGAGTCATTCCATGTATTGCTGCAGTGGGAGTCCTGTTCATTATGTAGACTGCTGTAGCAACTGCTTCAGCCCAATAAAAATCTGGCAAGTCTTTTTCATTGAGCATGGCACCAGATACCTCTCCAATATGCCTGTTTTTTCTTTCTGCAATTCCATTTTGTTGTGGGGTATGACTGCATGAATATTGCTGCTTTATGCCATGCTCCTGCAGGAACCTTGCAAACTCATTTGAGAGGTACTCTCCCCCTCCATCTGACCTTAGGCATTTTATCTGCAAGCCTGTTTCTTTTTCAACCATAGCTTTAAGAGTTTTGAAATGCCCAAAAACTTCACTTTTCTTTTTCATAAAATACACCCAAACTTTTCTGCTATAGTCATCAATAAAACTGACAAAATAATGACAGCCTCCAAGAGATGCAGCTTTAGTTGTCCACACATCAGAGTGGATTAATTCCAATGGCTTCTCACTCTCTTGAACATGTCTAGGAAATGGTTTCCTTGCCTGTTTTCCAAACTGACAGGCTTCACATACCTTATGCATTTCTGTAACCTTGAATCTAGGCAATTTTGCAACAATATTTTGGGCCTGCATTGATTTAAGTCGCTGTACATTAACATGACCAATGCGTTTATGCCAGATATCAATATCTGCAACTACACCGGTCCCATGTGCAAACATTGCTGCACTCAATTCAGACATGTCTGCATCCAATGTAAACATTCTGCCCTTCTTCTTTCCTTTTGCTATCAAGCGACCTTTATTTTTCATATCCTCAACAAAGCATCCATGAGGATTAAATCTGACCTGCAAGCCCTGCTCAACCATTTGACCAATAGAAACCAGATTCTTGGTGATATTCGGGACATGAAATACATCGGACATGTATTTCTTTTTCCCATCCTGCATAGACAAAGGAAATTTTCCAATCTGCACAATAGGATGTGCAGTATCATCACCAGTCTCCACAAATCCTGGTTTTTCCATTTTCCTTGCATCCTCCATCCATTCTGCATGACCTGTCATATGGTTTGATGCACCTGAGTCAACATACCATACATCGTTGCTTTCTTCTGCACTTGTCACATAATTGTTCATGTGCTGCACCATAAACAGATGCTCATTTCTGTCATCACCCTGTCTACTAGAGGATGCATAATTTCCTTGTTGCAGTTTTCCATTCATGATGTCATTCTGCTTTTTATAGCAGTCTTTAGCCATATGACCCATTTTACCACAATAGTAGCATTCAACATTACTGTTTGCATTTTGGCCTCTTTGCCATCCACCACGACCTCTTTGGCTCCCCCTGCCTCTAGAGTTACCACGTCCTCCTCCATAGGACTGGTTTTCTTGAGTTTGCTGCATGTTCTGATTTCTACCATGGCCTCCATATCGGCCTCCTCTACCTCTGCCTCTACCTCTTCCAGCATTTGAGTAGAAGATAGCTTCTTTTGAAGTTCCTCCTGAAGAAGATGCACCACCATTTCTTTGCTCCTCAGAAATTAGAAGAGCAATCAGCTCCTCAAAATCAGGAAATCTTTCACGAACTGAAATGGATGTCCGAAACTGTGCATAATCCTTTCCTAGACCATTCAAGGTCACAGAAACTAAATCATCATCTTCCACTGGCGACCCAATGGAAGCAAGTGCATCTGCAATCTTCTTCACCTTCATGTGGTAGTCATTGATGCTCATATTTTCTCTTTGCACATTATGCAACTCTTGCTTGAGCTGCATTTTCCTGGCTTGAGTATTTGTGCTGTACATTTTTGACAAAGTATCCCATGCCTCCTTTGGCGTACTTGCATCCTGAATATGCACAATCATAGAGTCTGAAATACTGATAGACAGCCAGCACATAACTTTCCTGGCTCTCTCATGCCATGCTTTGAATGCCTGCATTTGTTGTTGATTGGGAACATCAGGAAGAACTGGTTCTTCTTCATTTCCTGCAACAAATTCCCAATATCCTTTTCCCATAAGGAAATTCGTCATTCTAAACTTCCATGCTTGGAAGTTGTTCTTGTCAAGCTTTTCAGTGACAATCTGTGAAAGAGAATCAGATGCCATTACAGAAGACTACAAAAAATTCTGTCACTGCAAAAACCACAGCTTCACCCTCACAAGGGAAAATCTGCAAAACTGGCGAAAGTGGTATTTGACCACACAGTCACTTCCTAGTGACGATTTTGCATCAACAGGCAACAGGGATGATTCAGTAACTCCCAATGTCTCTGCGCACAAGCATACAATGCAATTTTTATAGTAACTATTCACCGACCTGTAGAACAGTGGCTGCACAGCATAAAACTGGGCCTTTTCCTGAGTGCGTGCAAAAAACTTCCACCTCCAAAATAGGCCCCGAAATGGCCTCAAATCAAAAAAACAAGGTCGCCGAGGGCTAACGCCCGGCCGCAGCATATACTGCCCTCTTGCTTCACCGCGAAGGGCGTCTCAACCTGAGACAATGCACTCCTGTACTTTCCGGCTGTGCTACCTGCAGAGATCTGCTCCCAAAACAGAAAATGAAAGCAACACTGCTCCTCTTACCAGAACACCGCGAGCTTGGCTTGCTTTCTTGAGCTCCTTACCACGAACAAGGCTCTGATACCATGTCAAGATTGTGGGAGAGAAGGAAGGAGTCTCGTTTGAAGCTTTCTTGCTTGCACAATGGGGGAAGACACACAAGGGTGGAGGCTGAAAACAGTTTTCCTCTTCTTAGTTGTGTAAGCCAAAAAAAACTCAAGTACAAAGAAATAGAAGAACCCTATATATGGGTCTCAAACCAAACTCAACTAACTAAGGTGGCATACTAACTGAGCCACGAACTAGAGTAGATAAGGATAGCTATCATGTAGCTATTATTCATGGGCGGTGTACCAACCGCGTCTGCAACTGACAAGTCGGTGACATAAATACACAACGGTCACCCTGGCGTATCACGAGTGGAGCTCGATATCTCAACATATATAATGTATCGAAAGGTGCTACTGCTAAGAGTCCTTACATTTGCTGGATGGCCATGGCCAAGGAGTGCAAATTTTCTTGAATACTTGAAAATAAAAATTCTTAGAAAAGAAGCTAGGACCGTTGTAGACCTAGAATGAGAAGAGCACACAAATTAAATACCAATTTATTTTCATCACTTTCAAGCAACCGCGACATCCACAAAGGGATTGTGCCGCCCCTAGATTCTTGTGGCGTTGATGTTTCATGCCATCCCCTGTTCACTATGCTTGCGGAGCCTTTGCATTATTGCCCATCTTTCCTCTTTAGTGGGCCATTTTTACTACTCATAGGCCTTGGTCTTTGCTTCAAGCCTTCTAAGAATCTCCTCACTTGATGTCTAGTTTGCATCTTTGATTGTAGCATCAGCCAGGAGATGTAGATCTATGCCATCTACTACCTGCCAACCTTGCTAAATTGGGTCAAGGAAATGAGATTGTAATCCTCAAAAATGTCTTGTGAACTGATAATGTCAGCCAACAACACATAAACTTGGTCATCCAACATGATAAATATAGGCATGCAAAAGATAGGTATGCCTTCTTCCTCGGTATATGAATCCAACGGTAGTGCATCCTCTAGGTTGTAGGGATAGTAACTAGGGATATATCAAAACTTTGCATTTGTTGAGAAGCCTCTGCCACCTCCTCCTATGTATCAAAGGCTACAAAATCCTCTACCTCATCAA
This sequence comes from Lygodium microphyllum, assembly GCF_053477565.2. Lineage (NCBI taxonomy): Eukaryota > Viridiplantae > Streptophyta > Polypodiopsida > Schizaeales > Lygodiaceae > Lygodium > Lygodium microphyllum. The sequence goes on along the minus strand of NC_141161.1, from coordinate 25,825,856 downwards.
CCTCTCTATTAGTAATAGCAGGTTGTCTCCTATTGCTAGCATGTAGTGCTTGTGAAGTCCCTTGTAAGTCATTCCCATCTAGTGGGAGATGCAAGTAGTAAAGGAATGAAAATGAAGAATGTAGTAGACAATGCCTCTTTGAGTGTATTGGGTAGTCCTCTATGCCCTTGTGTGCACTAGTGGGTAATTTTTATAGCACCTTGGCTAACTTTCTCTTGGTGACTTTGTTGATCACAAAGCTATCCAGGTGAACATATTCCTCTGCATCAATGGTCACCGTGCTAGATGACGTAATTCTTTAGAATTCCTCCATTTTCTCAACTAGCATGTTCCCAAAGGATCCGAATACTTTCTCAATAAGAAGGGAAAGTTGAACATGTGTGACAGCTCGGGAGCACAAGAGTGAGTGCCAGCATTGTAGAGAAACATATATAGCTTTTCATCCGAGGTCTCCTCCACATCACCCTCAAACACCAACTCAATCTTCCTATTTTTTACACCCAATAGAAAATTTGAAAGTAGAAAATGATTCTTCAAGCTTAAGAAAAAATTTTAAATCATGCATCCACAATGCATTCGAGTGCACTTGGGGGTCAACACCAACAAGCGACCCAGTTTTCCCACTGTCCCCAGTGAGAGGCCTCCCTTACTTAGTGGTGACCCATATGACATTCAATGCATGTGAGGGTTACCACCAAGTGTTGAGGGTGCTCTCAGGCCTAGGGAGAAGCCTCCTTTTCATGTTGGTAACCCATATTGCATTCAATGGTAGGGAGATTCAACACTAAGTGACGCTCTTTGCCCACAGACTAGGTGAGGGGCCTCCCTCTCTTGGTGGTGTCCCATACTGCTTTCACTACATATGATAATCAAAATCAAGCAATGTGGGCCCTCTTAAGTAAAGGGAGAAGCCTCCTTCTCTTAGTGGTGATCCACGTTGTGTTCAAGTGCTACTTAGGGTCCTCCACCACAGTGAGGTTCCTCCCTTGCTTGGTGGTGTCCCATGCTACATTCGAGTGAACACTACGTCACAACCAAGTGATGTGGGAGTTCTTTAGCATAGGTAGAAGCCTCCGCACTTGATGATGAACCACATTGCATTCAAGTTTACATGAGGATTAACACCAAGTGACGCTCTTTGCCCACCACCCTAGTGAGGGGCCCCCTCATGCCATAGTGACCCATATGGCATTAAATGCATGCGAGGATTACCACCAAGCAATGTGGGTGCTCTTATGCCTAGGGAGAAGCCTCCTTCACTTATTGGTGATCCATATTGCATTCAGTGCTAGGGAGAGTCAATACCAGTGATGCTTTTTTTCCACCGACCGAGTGAGAGGACCCCTTGCTTGGTAGTATCCCATACTACTTTCAATATATATGATAGTCAAAATCAAGTGATGTGGATCCTCTTAGGCCTAGGTAGAAGCCTCCCTTGCTTGATGGTATCCCATGATGTGTTCAAGTGAACACTACATCAAAACTAAGAAATGTGTAAGCTCTTTGGTCTAGATAGAATCCTCCCTTACCTGGTGATGACCCATGAGATTCAACACTAAGCAATATAGGGGCACTTGATCCTAGGGAGAAGCCTCCCTTGCTTGGTTGTGACCCATACCTCATTCAAGTGGCCACAATGTCAAAACCAAGTGGATGTGGGAGCTCTCTAGCCTAGGTGGAAGCCTCCCTTACTTGATGGTAATCCACACTTTGTTCAAGTGCACATGAGGGTCAACACCAAGCGATGTGGGGGACCTTGAGCCTAGGAAGGCACCCCCATCACTTGGTGGTGAACTATACTACATTCAGTGCACACAAGGGTCAAAACCAAGTGATGTGGGAGTTCTTAAGCCTAGGAAGAAGCTTCCCTCACTTGGTGGTATTTCATATTTTGTTCAAGTGCATTTGAGGGTAAACATTGTGGCATTCAGTGCACATCTTGGTAAAAATTAGGCAACACCTGCATGTAGCGTTAGTGTGTAGGGATCCCCAAGCCCCAAAAATTTGTGGAGGCATCTCTCACTTGGCATACAAAAATTTAGAAATAGCACAAAGCTAGAAGTATCCCACACCTCTGTTGCATTATCGAATGGCACTTTGTGCAAAGATATGGCATCCATCATTGGATGGGTTGGTTCCTTGATCTACTCATTGAGGGAGCAAGGGCAGTCAAGTAGGCTTGAAGTAGGAGCAAGATGGGAGTAGATACACTAGGTGCCTTAGATTATGCATGATTGAAGGATGTCAAGAAAGCATGAGTGGCTTTCTTCTAGTGGGTGGTGGGCCAACACTATCTTCCATGAGGATCAAAGGCCCAAATTGATCAATGGAGAGTGGGGATCAATAGCCCAAATATATATGGCTATTCTTAGAGCTTGCAATAATTTATTTCTACTTTTTGGTGAATCCCAAAAAATAAGCATGTGTTCTAGCAATGCTCTGCATCATGTCTCGATCAAGACACATCTAAAACAAAGTTAAAATTTTTTGCTTGCTGTTAATGCAAAAACATTCATTATAATTTGCCAACATTCTTAATAGATTAATGCAAAATACTCGATCCTCACATCATAAACCAATTATTGCAATAGCTCCTCCAAACTAGACTCTACATGCATTTTACATATTTTTTACTCTCATCTTCATGTGGTTCTCTACTCTACCTCTCACCTAGCCAAGCCCTCATATTGAGCCCGCCCCCAAAAGGAGTGTATCTCTAACCCATCTGCATTGAGAATTGACCTCCCAACAAAGAGATTTTTCCACTACAATGCCATTTTCTGTTTCTAAGAAAAATCCTCAAGCACTACATATTTAAGATTTCCCTCGTTTGGTGTTACTATCTTCAAGGGTTACCACCAAGCGGTGCATGGCTATCCATTGCAAGGGAAAGCCTATATCACTTAGTGATGGCTCGTGTCCCATATTATTGTCTTCGAGAGTTAGCACCAAGCAATGTGGAGTTCATAAGTATAAGTTAATAGCATCTCTCACTTGGTAGTGACTCTCTTTGGTCTTTGGTTAAGGCCTGATGCCTCCATCTCACTGAAGGAACATAAGATACTAGGCTCACTAGGTAGTACTTGGAGAGTTGCAAAGGATAGAAAATAGCATGCAGCTTGCAATACCACCCCTGCACTTCCAAAGATTGGTTTGTGAAATCTACTCAAGAAAGGGGCATTGACATGAGATGGAGCATATTTGCAATTCTATCTCTTTAGGAGATTGCAAAGGACTTCTTCATGGAGTTTTTTGAGGATGCGTATTTTCTTATAGCCCATGCTCACAGGATGATTATCATGCTAAGAGATTTCAATATCTTGCACCACCTGCAACTATGGTATGACAAATTGCTGAATCCTATTGATATCTCAAGTTTGCACATGCAAAAAATTCTTGTTGTCCCTCCTCTTCATTATTGACGATCCAGGCAAAGATTCCCTATCCCACATGCCAAGGGACACACATTTATAGAGAGCAAGAGCAATGGCCTAGTAGGTGGCTGAAACTTGGACACATCCCCATGCCAAGGGACACACATTTATAGAGAGCAAGAGCAATGGCCTAGTAGGTGGCTGAAACTTGGACACAGCACCCCCCCCCCCCCCGCCCCCCCCCCCCCCAAGAGTGCCTTCAATCCTTGCCCCACCACCCTAATTCCCACCACACTGAGCCCCTCTAGGCCCTCTAGGATGAGCTCCACCACTCCAAGTCCCTCCAAGATGAGCCCCACCACTTTGAGCCCCTCTAGGTCTTGCCCCACCACTTCGAGTCCCTCCATGTCTGACCTTCGAGCCCCTCTAGGTATTGCACCACTACTTTGAGCCCCTCTAGAAAGATCCCCACTACTCCGAGCCCCACCATGTCATGCCTCACCACTCTAAGCCCCTCCAAGTCTTGCCCCTCAAGGCCCTCCAAGAGGAGCCACTCAAGGACATGCCCCCTAGTGAGGATGAGTTGCTTTAGATAGAGCCCCATCATGCTAAGCCCCTCCATGCCCATGAACCCTAGCCTCACTACCACAAGTCCCTCTATTTTGATGTGTTGGGGGTAAAGGCACCTCCGCCGTGCCGCCCCATGTATTACTACACTGACAGTACCTGCCACTGCACACTGCAGGTGGCGGGCGCCCGTCACATCACTTTATTCTTTATTCTTTTAGTGACAGTTTGAATAAAGGAAGGCCCGGTCACACATTGTGACTGTTGGAGTTCCCATTTCTTGTCTCTCTCTTTCTTGCTCTTGCTCTCCCACCATAGCTCGCGTGCAAGCTTCGACTCTTCTCACCTTTCAACTGGTATCAGAGCTTGGCATTCTCTTGCTCGAGCTCGACTCGGTGCTTCTCTACCTTCGCATCAACTCCCTTCATGCATTGGATCTCCATCCCGACAGCCATATCCGATCTCCCCGAGCTCCCGTCACTCCCCGGCTTCCGGAGCACCTTCCCAGCCTATTGAGGCACCTTCAAGGCATTGATACTGAGGTATTTGATCATTCTTTCAGGGTTTTATTTCAGTTTACAGGTTGCAAACAGCAAGGGCAGCCATGGCTTCAAACCCTTGAAGCTTATTCCCCTCATATTGTGCCTTACACCTATCAAGGCTCAAAGAGGCTTGTCATAGGCCTTTGATAGGCCCTTCTTGAGCCCCCCATTACCCCCTTTTCAGCCCATGTGGAGCAGTAGCAAGTTAAGCACCAATAGGGTAGATTGCATCATTTTTTTCCAGGCTGTGAGCACTCATCTACTTCAGCTCCACACTTGGCCATTGCTTCTTGCTCTCTACCTTGATCAAGAGGGCTATAGACTTCATGTTTGATGTCATTCAAGCTTTGGGCATTGATCTTGATCATTCGGGGCTGATTTCTTCAGATTTGGGACTATCATAAACTGTCATAACAGGCTGAAAACAGGGCAGCACCATTGGCATTAGCATTTGTTGCTTATACTCCATTTCGGTTGTGCTATTTGATGCCCGTATGCGGTCTACATGATGCCTAGTGCCTTGGGAATGTATGCGCATGATTATGCCATGATTTTGGCTTGAAATATTGGCTGATTTGGGACTGTTATTTACTGTTATACAGTACTGGAAATAGGGCAGCTACACTTGGCATTGGCATTTGATGCTTATACTCTACTCCGGATACCTTGTTTGATGCCTGTATGCAGTCTACTTCCTACCCGGATGTATTGGGGATGTATGCATTTGGTTTGACCATGATTTTGGCTTGAATTTGGGTCTGAATTCTACTGTTTAGAATAGTAAATACATGCTGGAATAACAGTGGGCTGAAGGTACTTTACATGCTTTGGCACTTACCTACCGATACCGGATGTATGCTTTGAGCTTTGGCATGATGTCTCTGACATTTGGGGATGACTTGGAGCATATGTATGAGATTATGGGATGCTTTTGAGCTTCGCATTAGCTCCGTCTTCACTGGCATTTGGACCGACTTGGCATGCTCATGGACCGCCTATGCCTCATGTCTCTGCTTGACAGTTAGGCTTTTGCATTACATACTTTGGTTCGTGACATATGCTATTTGGTTCGTGTATGCCATACCGACATTTGGAGCTTGGATTTGGATGTATTTGAGCATTCTCGGCTTACTTGATCACTGATCTTGGTTGCTATTTGGATGTCATTGAGTTGACCGAGAGCTTATTTGGGCTTATGTATCGCTTCATGGTTAATACGACCGGTGCTTCATGTATGTCATGCTCTCTTGGATGCGCTTGATGCATTGGTAGGGTCACTTATCACTGGTTCTTTCTCTTGGGTTGTTTGAGCTTCTGAGCTCGCTTTGTAAGCCTTTTGTGCCAGTGGGAGCATTTTACATGCTTGCTTGACCTTTGACAGTTGCATGTTGTTGGAGCACTTACATGTATTTGGAGTAGTTTATGTCTTGAGCAACTACATACGCATTGAGACTTTGGGATCATACTCCGATATTTATGGATATTCATTGATGTACTCTTGGTTCACAGGATGCTTATGAGCTGAGTCTCATATTTTGATCTTTCTCTTTGAGCAGATACCTATTTGTGTCAGGTTTTGGCAGTTACAGGAACACTTTGCCTAGAGTGTCTGGGGGTATGCCTTTCACTGGCAGATGTTATTTTGACATGCTTCGGTGTTGAGCTCATGTTCTTTTCACTGTCATTGGCCTTGCTTATGTCCGTTTCATGCCGGCTTTGGACCTAGCATTGTTTGCTTGACATTGGATCCTATTTTGGGACAGTTTGCTCTCTAGACTGTATACCTGCAATTTATTACAGTAAGCAGTTATTGGTGGACTGAGGTGTACTTTTCATGCTGAAATATCCTGATTTGGTGTACCGCACCTAGTACTAAGTGGGCAGCCACTTTTGGCACACTTTGCTCGCCCTTTGGACCCCGTTTTGGTCATTTTTGGGCAGTTTCTGCAGTAAAACAGCAAGCAGTTTTGGACTGTTTGGGCATTTCCAGCCTGCATAATGGCATCATCGTCGCATGATAGTGCCATCTTTAACATTACAAAGTTGGATGGTACCAACTACTCTTACTGGAAGAGTCAAATATGGCAGGTTTTGGTGCAGAAATCTCAGATTAAGCCACTTCGGTTGAGTAGGGAGCAGCCTGAAACTATGGACATTGACGACTGGCTTGAACTTGATGAGCTATGCAAGTCCACGATTGTATTGTCTCTCACTGAACATGTACATTATAATGTATTTGAGGAAGCACAGAGTGCATGGGATCTATGGAATAAGATCAAGAATCTTTATGATAAGAAAAGTCCGACGAGTCAGATGTACTGGTCGAAGCAGCTTATGGATCTGCGCCGCATGAAGGATAATGCGACTATGTCTGCTCACTTGAGCCAGTTCCATGCTATACTGAAGAACCTGACTTCGCAGGATATCACCTTTGGAGAGGAAGTAACTCCTCTTTTCTTGCTTGGGACTCTAAATGAGTCATGGGATGTATTCTGCACTGCTCTTTGTGCCTCTAGTGCTACTCTAAAATTGGCAGATGTTGAGAGTGCTCTTCTTCAGGAAGAGGTGAATCGCAAAAACTTGGATGCCTCTCGTGGTAGTCATGCTTTGATAGTTAGAGACAGGAATGACAGGTATAACCGTGGTAATGGCCGAGGCCGTGACTCGCAGAAGGGTCGGTCTAAATCTCGTGGCAAGTCGCGTAGTAAGTCGCGTGGGCGCAATGCAAATGTCACTTGTCATCATTGTGGGAAAAAGGGCCATATTAGACCACAGTGTCATGAGTTGTGCAATGAGAAGCGCAAGGATAAGGGGAAAGATAAAGTGCAGGAGAAGTCCTCTGATCGCAGCATAGTACCTGCGAAGTCCAATGTCAAGATTGAGGAAATTAATGTCACGCAGACTGAGGAGTCCGATGGTGGTGATGAGTTTATACTTGCAGCTAGTTCTTCTAATGCTTCACACTTGACTGAGACATCTAGTATGTATGCACAGTGATGGTTATTAGATTCAGGTGCGTCCTTCCATGTGACGCCTTACCGTGAGTGATTTCACTCTTACCATACTGTATCTGGATCAGTCAGACTTGGAGATGATAGGTCTCTTGATATTGTGGGCTGTGGAGATATTCAGTTGCAGTTTTCCACTGGCAATTCCTTTTTGCTCAGGGATGTACGTCATGTACCTGCGCTTACGCGCAGTCTTATGTCTGCAGGATAGTTGGATGATGCAGGGTTTCATGTCTGTTTTGGGGATTCTGCCTGGAAGATTACCGAAGGCAGACTTGTGCTTGCTAGAGGCGCCAAGGCTGGCAACCTCTATCCTCTTGTTGTATCTGGGTCTTCTGTAGACCATGTTTTGGCAGTGGGCTCTATCCCACATGTATCACTTTGGCATGCCTGTTTGGGGCATATGTCTTTGAAGGAAATGAAAATGTTATTTGGTTTGCAGTATCTTCCGCCTTTGGACTGTGCACGTTTTGACTCATGTGATTATTATCTTTATGGTAAGCAGAATAGGTCTACGCATAAGAAATCGGGTAGGCCATGCATGAGTGAGCCCTTGGCTTTGGTGCATTCAGATGTTTGTGGGCCCATGCCGTGTATGTCTATGGGTGGCGCGAAGTACTTTGTTACCTTCATTGATGATTTTTCTAGGAAAGTGTGGGCTTATCCCATAAAGCAAAAGTCCGATGTCTTGGCAGTCTTTCAGCGTTGGCTTGCTCTTGTTGAGAACTAGACTGGGTATAGGCTGAAATGCCTTAGGACTGACAATGGGGGAGAATATGTCTCACGTGCTTTTGAGCAGTTTTGTGATGACAGGGGTATTAAGCGTCAGTTGACCGCCCCTTACACCCCTGCCCAGAATGGTTTGGCTGAGCGCATGAACGGGACTATTCAGGAGCGTGTCCGCTCTATGCTTAGCCATACAGGCCTACCACAAAGCTTTTGGGCTGAGGCAGTTAGTACGGCAGTGCATGTCATAAACCGATCGCCTTCTAGTGGATTGGATTTCCAAGTTGCAGAGGAAGTTTGGGCTAGTAAGCCACCCTCTTATGCGCATCTCTGTGTCTTTGGATGTGAGGCATTCTGCCATGTGCCCAAGGACAAGAGGAGTAAATTGGATCCAAAGAGCATTAAATGCATATTCCTTGACTATGGTGAGTCAGGAGAGATGGGCTATCGCCTATGGGATCCGCAGGCGCGGAAAATAGTACGCAGCCATGATGTCGTCTTCCATGAAGACAAGATGCACAGGCAGCCTGAGAAGGTGGTTGAGATCTGCAGAGTGATCTTTCAGGAGGAGCCTAGAGCTCCAGCACAGCCAATAGTACAGCCTACAGCAGTTCCTCCACAGGGCCAGGGTGTTGGACAGGTAGTTAGACAGGCAGCAGAGCCTGCGGTGAGACGGTCTGCTAGAGACAGACGTCCACCTGACAGATTTCAGCCCTCTATGCATTATGTTTTGGTTACAGATGCAGGAGAGCCTTTCACTTATGATGAGGCTATACGCAGGGGTGACAGTCACTCCTGGGAGAGGGCTATGCAGTCTGAGATAGACTCACTGCATAAGAATGAGACTTGGGATTTGGTTGCCTTGCCTAAGGGCAAGAAGGCTTTGCCATGCAAGTGGGTGTACAAGCTGAAAAGTACCGCTGGACACCCCAAGCCGGCATACAAGGCTAGATTGGTAGCAAAGGGTTTTAAGCAGGAACATGGTGTGGACTTTGATGAGGTCTTCTCTCCTGTGGTTAAGATGACCACCCTGCGCTTGGTCTTGGCTTTGGTTGCACAGCTTGACTTAGATCTATATCAGATGGATGTCAAGACGGCTTTTCTACATGGGGACTTGCATGATGAGATCTATATGGATCAGCCTAAGGGCTTTGCAGAACCTGGCAGGGAGCACCTAGTGTGCAAGTTGAAGAAGAGCTTGTATGGCTTGAAGCAAGCACCTAGGGAATGGTATCATAAGTTTGATGCCTTTATGCAGTCACAGGGCTACAGCAGGAGTGCTATGGATCCGTGTCTTTACAGAAGAAAGCCCGTGATGGCAGTTTGCTTACCTTGGTACTCTATGTTGATGATATGCTGATAGCAGGGAAAGCTCATGATGAGCTAGATGCTCTTAAATCTCAGCTGAAGAAGAGCTTTGAGATGAAGGATTTGGGACATGCCTCACATATACTTGGGATGCACATTAAGTGCGATAGGCATCAGGGGCTTTTGTATCTCTCACAGCGGGAGTACATTCATAAAGTCCTTGAGCGCTTCCGCATGCAGGACGTAAAGCCTATTGGCTGTCCATTACCTTCTTATGTGAAGGTATCACAGGCCGATTGTCCGCAGACAGATGAGCAGAGGGCCGAGATGGCCAAGATCCCTTATGCTTCAACCGTGGGCAGTTTGATGTATGCCATGATAGCCACTCGTCCAGATATTGTGCATGCAGTTGGTGTTGTGGCACGCTATATGGCTACACCTGGCAACAGACATTGGGATGCCATGAAGGGTATCATGAGGTACCTGAAGGGCACAACAGATATGTGTATTTGCTATGGCAGCCAGGATACAGGGGTCATGGGGTACACTGACTCCGATTATGCAGGACATGCAGATAGTAGGAAGTCCACTTCTGGCTATGTATTCACCTATGCTGGAGGGGCCGTCTCTTGGATGTCCAGGGTTCAGAAGTGTACGGCTTTGTCTACCACTGAGGCCGAGTATGTTGCAGCCACTGAGGCTTGCAAGGAGGCCATATGGTTAGGCCGTTTAGTTGCTGACCTTGGAATTGATGCTACACCTACACTGCATTCGGATTCTATGAGTGCCATTCAGTTGGCTAAGAATCCAGTCTTCCATGCGAAGACGAAACACATTGAGGTGAGGTATCACTTCATACGTGGTGTCATGGAGGACATGTCTGTTGACCTTGTCAAGATCTCCACTGACGAGAATCCTGCAGATCTGCTCACGAAGAGCCTCACTACTGAGCGCTTTGCCTTCCTCAAGAGGTTGATGGGCGTTGGATGAGATGTCACCTTTCCTCATCCCTTGTACCTATGTACATTTGTACAGTCTTTTCTTTTTTCTTTTCTCTCTCACTAGGGAAGATTCACCTTTAAGTGGGAGGTTGTTGGGGGTAAAGGCGCCTCCGCCGTGCCGCCCCGTGTATTACTACACTGACAGTACCCGCCACTGCACACTGTAGGTGGCAGGCGCCCATCACATCACTTTATTCTTTATTCTTTTAGTGACAGTTTGAATAAAGGAAGGCCCGGTCACACATTGTGACTGTTGGAGTTCCCATTTCTTGTCTCTCTCTTTCTTGCTCTTGCTCTCCCGCCATAGCTCGCGTGCAAGCTTCGATCCTTCTCACCTTTCATGATGGAGAACCATTTCACCCTCAATAATGAGCTCAACCTCGTTCATCAATGAGTGCTTGGTGGCGATGGGGGAGGTAGTGGCCCCTACCAAGGTAGTTGTACGCAAGTTGTTGTGGAGCTAGATGAGGTGGACATTGGAGTGCTTGCTCTCCCTAATGATGTAGTCTCCATTCTTCTTGCCCTCCAATAGTAAGTCTTAGCTATTTGTTTTTTGGGAATCTCAATCATTGATCTCATTGGTATGTTGCCTTAATAATCTATTTTCATGCTCCTTGTGTTTGATAGCTATGTAATATCACTGATGCCACTAGAGATCCGGAGATCCATATTTTGTCTTAACCTGCTACTGTTGCATCACCTATAAGACAACAAAGTCTCATAGATGGATGCTTTGAAGCAGTGGAGTTACATCTTGGCCAATGATGTGCAAACTATTGTTATTTTGTACCATCAAAAGTAATTGCTTGATTAAATAGCATTGCTTGTTTGTGTAGACCTGGTTATTTTATATCTGTTTTGGTGATTTATCTTATTTGATGATTTAATAGCTCTCATTGGAGTCTGATATTGTACGATGTGCAACAAAACATTTGTTATTTTACAAATGTTGTTGGTAGAGGCTACTATGGAAGTGCCCAATAGTAAGTATATGTGTCTCCCCTTTGAGATTTGGTTCTTGCTCTTTGAAGGTGCTGACCCTAAACTAACTTTACCTACCTATGTCTCTAGGACCGGGCGCAAACTTGTGGCCTACATGGAGGGCGTTCTTTTTGTAACAACCCTTTTATGTAATTTGAGTACAAGGATTGTGTAGGTCTCACAATAGGGCCCTAGAGACGTTAGTCGTGGATGGAGGATGTGCCTCAACGTGCTTCTCCTTCTTCTGAATATTATATATAGTCTTCCAAATGTGAGTAGTTTTTATGATGCAAGCTTGTAGGCCACTACTCATAGGGAACTACTCATAGTTTGAAGTCAAGAAATTCAAAGTTAGCATTGTTCAAATTTTTGCATCTGTGATTGTTGAGTGCTGAAAGGAGGAGTTGTGGAGAGATGAGTTCACAAGAGAGAGATTGTAGCGGAGGTGCAAGCAAGAAAAAGTTCGCCACCACAAGCGAAGGAGGCCCCTCCCTAGGCCAAAGGGCCGCCACTTCTCTTGGTGTTGACCCTCATGTGCACTGAACATTGTATGGGTCACCACCGAGAAAAAGAGGCATCTTCCTAGGGCGATAGCACTTGTATCGCTTGGTTGTGACCCTCCAAGTGTAGGCTATTCAAATTTGGTCCCATTTTCAATGAAATTCATCTCAAATGTGATTTTCTCACAGTCCAAAGTAGACTAGTACACACTGATATGAGAGATTACTCAAATGAGACACAAGGAACTTGCATTTATGAACCTATTTATCGTATATAGAAAGTACCTAGATGCCACAAAAAGATACTGTGGTACTACCAAATTTGGTACTTGAAAGTACCAAGACTACCAATAATGGTACAGTGAGACAGATAGTAATGGTACTAAGGAAGTGCCAAAAACTATCAATTTGGGTATCTTAGGATAGAGAAAGCCACTTGTAAAGATAGTCCTGGGTAGAAGTATGGAATGGTTCTAGGTACAAAATAAGTGTTGAGAGAGCTAGTTAATGTGCTATCCAAATGTGGATTATGATGCTTAAACTTCATCCTATTCTACTTTATGTTTGTATAACTTTTGTTCTATTTCTATGTTTTTACTCTCTTCCTCTATCTATCTCTGACACTATCATTGTACTATTGTATCTCTTTATAGAAGTGAGGCTAGCTTCATTTTGTGATTGTTGAGTGTAGAAGGACTTCTTAGGCAATGATGACATGTATCTTTCTTTCACATTCCAAGCCTTGATTTCAGGTGTATCCCCTTGATTCTTGCAAGTAGGCACCTGCTTGATGTCTTGTAACTGTACAATCCTCAGAGGTAGCTCTGCTAAGTTGCTAATGACAACGCAAATGCATAGCATTTTTTTCCATCTTTTTGCACATGAAGCTCTTTTCTTGTTTGATTGGAACCTGATAGACATCATGAAAGTAGTTAGAGATAATGTGTTGTAAACAATTACTTTGATCATGTGAATGTAAAGCAAGATAAACAACGCAAATAGAAATGTACATTTTCATCATCAACATAGAAGCTAAATGAAGTAGGAAGTTGAATGCCTTCATTGTGCAAGCCCATCCTCAATTATCATAATGTGCACATTGAACCTACCTTCATAATGATCAAAAGTTCACCATCTAGTCAAACATCGATATCTTGTAATGAATTTCTAGAAAACTCCCTCATGGCTGTTAGATATGATCAATGCCCCACCCTCATTAGGTACTACCAATGATCCATGGTGCTCAAAGTTGTAAGGCCCCCATTATGAGGAGAAGCCAAGTGTGAGCCCGGACATTGGTGGAGTCCTGACTTGTATATCAGATGAGGTCTATGTGACCGGATGGTAAAAAAGGTGACCATTGTGGGTCTAATCTTTGGGTTAGACAGAGTGGTTAAGCTGGTAGCAACTCGAGGCACATTGCATTGAGTTGCGTAGTAAGGGAGTTAAAAGGGGCCCCTATTGTGGGGTCCGGGGGCAGCGCCCCCGGCCCGATGGTAAAGGGAATATTCCCTGGAATATTCCCTGGCCGACTAGTGGAGGCTCATATGGTAGGTCGGTCAGCAGGCCGACCTAACGACCTTCGCGGGCTATAAAAGCTAAACCCCTTCGCAGCCATCTTACACTCATCTTTCACCCAGTCAGAGTTGTTGTTCCAGCTAGCCTTAAGCTCTTCACCTATCTTCTGTCTAGATCGCCATCTAAGCTTCATTTAGTGGAAGCGCACGGGTGGACAGAGCCATCTTTGTATCAGTTGTTTGGAGTTAAAGAATTTTACTGATTCTCCTCTTATCTGTTGTGTACTCTCTATCTCTTTCTCAGATTCTGTTCGCTGCGCCGTGTAATATTTTACAATGGCTTGGTCTAGTGGCACTAGTTTCACACAAACATGGTGCCATCTTCTATGCAAAAATGTGATGATGAAGTTTTGAGTGGCAATCATGTACTTGCAAACAATGGAATCTAGTTGCATCTTGTAGGTGATTCCATCTTATATCTTTGTATCCTAGCTACATTTGCAAACTATAGGATACTATCTGCATCTTGGGGCTTTAGTAGAAACATGGTTCTTGAGGTCCAGACTTCAGTGTTGGAGCAGAAGTCCACAAAAACGACTATAGGCATAAAAGTGGATATTTTTCTTTGACTACTTGAAATGTTGGACTTTAGGCAATTCTACACCTGTAACTCTCACTTATTCTAGAATTTGGTAATGTCCACTCCCTACTCTTGAAATCTGGAAGGGGAAGGCTGGACAAGGCTCCCCATTACCCATTGGCGAGAGGTGGTATGTAAAAATGATCATAAAAGAATATGCCCCTCTGAGCTAGTGCCACTTTGGCCCTCCCCTTGTAAATCTTTTTGCCAATAGAGTTCTGGATGACATCCAGAACATCTACCACACATTCTATTGGCTGCTACTCGTGGATGCTTGATGGATACAAGTTTGTTAACATCAAATGGTCTTGTCAACTACAAGGTGACTAAGAAACACACACCTTCATTCATACCAAAAAGTAAATGCAACCAAAATGCACCAATACTTGGGTCCATGGAGAGGGAGATTAGAGGCGATGGGCTCAAGGCACACATGTGCATTGGGTGGTATGCGAGGTACTAAAAGCATTATACACTATGTGCATGTGTGCACATGTGCATTGTGAATTGTGTAGTGCACTAATGGGAGACTAAGTGGCACAATAGTGAGATGTAGGTTAAATAACATGCTCTAGGCTAAATACGAGAAACTACGACAATGTGTTACCTAAGTGCTATGAGGGCATTACCTAGTACATTGCAAGATGCCCATTGTAATGAATGAGGCTGAGAGGGGAGAGGAGAATGAGTGGAAGAGAGAGAAAGAGAGGAAGAATATGAGAGAGAGAAAGTCTACATGAGGAGAGATAAATATAAAAAGAGGGGACAAGGAGGGAGGAAGCCATGGAAGCTAAAGGAGAAGGTAAAGAGTCAGCTCTTGATTATGTCTAGATGTCTTGAATGGGGTCTCTTACACCTTATATACCCTAGTCAATGTGACTAGGTATCTAATCCCTAGTTCCTATGTATCTTGCTTGTTAGATTCCATCTCAACCCTAAGAAATTTTGCCCTAAAAAAGAGAAGACAACTAGAGAGACTTGACAAAGTGGCTAAGGAGTGGGTGTGTAGAGTACTTCTTTGATCCATATTATAATGAAAAGATTGGGTGAAGACTATGGATAACATGATGTCCACTACATGGTTACTAAGATAAATTTGTCATAAATTTGGATGAGCTACTCCAAATGAGGCATACCACATGTCAAAATGGAGCTTATGATGAGCACTTTCAGCCCATCTAGGAAGCACATGGTTGTAATTAATGTAGGTAAAAAATGTTCTAAAATAGTGTGCAATGTGTAGCTAGCAAAATGAGGTATATCTAGCTAGTCTTTAGCCTGTTGGGACTCTTGGAGGTGAGAAAACTCTTCTACAATGGTGTTTGGGCGCCATGAGGCTTTTACCAGGGGTAAGCATTTCCATTTGATAAGGTACTTCTTGATAATAGTGTTTATCTTGTTGTCCAATGATGATTGCCTCAAGGATATAGAAAATGATACTTCTTCATCTATAGGAGGTAGCTCTTTCACACTGCTAATGAAAGGCTTTAGCTAGCTGACATGAAACACATTGTGAATCTTGGTGGTGGGGGGAAATCTTGAATTAGTAAGCCAAGTCATGAACTCTCTTGAGGACTTGGTAGAGGCCATAGAAACGATGGGCCAACTTATTGCTATTTCCCTCCTTGAGAGTGGAGCAATGGGACTTAGGCACTTTCAAGAGGACTAGCTCTTTCTCTTGGCATTCCAAATGTCTTCTTTTCTCATCAACATAAATCTTCATGTGATCTTGTGCCTTCTGAAGATTCACTTTGTAGTGCTAAAGTAGGGCTTGCATGTGCTTTTATTCCTCTTTACTTTGGGGGACTAATCTTATCATTGAACAAGAACGTAGGGAGGGGAACATTATAACTATATAATGCCTCAAATGGAGGAATGCCAATGCTATAATGGGTGGAGTTGTTATATTCAAATTCAGCCAAGTGGAGCCACATATCCCAACTATGTTGTACATCATGGCAAAAGTACTGTATGTAGGTCTCAAGCCATTTATTTACCTTTTTGGTCTAATAATCAAACTATAGATGGTAAGCAGTGGATGAAGCAAGTTTGGTGTCCATAGATGTGAAAACTACTTGCCAAAATTTGATCATTAACTTGGTATCACGATCATGCACTATGACTTGTGGTAACCCCTCAACTTAAATATATGCTCCATAAACTAAGTGGCCATCTAAAAGGCAATGTATTGGGTCTTAGTTTGGGATAAAGTGGATAGCCTTAGTGAGGAGGTCAAGTACCACATATATACTATTATATCCTTTCTTGGTGACAGAGAAGCCAGTAATGAAATCCATGGTGATATGTGTCCATTTCTCTTCAAGAATAGGTAGGGGCTACAAAAGACCAGTGGGTCTAACTTGTGCTATCCTTGTTCTATTGGCATGGAACACATATGGCCACAAAATCCTTAACATTCCTCCATAGACCCTTATAGTAAAAGCTCTTGGAAATCCTATCATGTGTTTTGAAAACACCCAAATAACCAACAATGGGATAAGAATGTATCTCTTCCATGATATTCCATGTGAAGAGAGAAGTGTGGGGGATAATAATCTTACCATGGGACTAGATAAGGCCATGGTTGAGCTGATATTGAAAGTTTTCATCCATTATCCCATGCATTAATTTCTAAAATGTGGCTTAAGTCCTCATCCAATAGATAGGCTTCTTGAAATTCTTCAATCCAATCACTATGCAACTCTGAAATGGAAGACACTTTGCATATCGACATTTGTGAAAGTGAACTAGCCACTATGTTATCTTTGCCCCTAGTGTGAGAGATATCAAAATCATAATTTTACAAAGTTGCCACCTATCTCCTCTACTTAGGAGTCAAAGTAGATTGAGTCAAGAAGTATTGGAGGAATTGATTATCACTCTAAACTAGCTACCATATAGGAAACGGTGTCATTTCTTAATAGCATGGAGAATGGCCAATATCTCCTAGATATAAACATTCATTTGCATCTCCTTGTCATCAAGCTTACAGCTCTCAAAAGTAATCACACCATGCTCTTGAAACAATAAAGCACCAATACCTCAGTCATCACTAGCATCACATTGAATGGTAAACTCTTTTGAGAAGTCAAGGTATATGAGAATGGAAGCTAAAGTAAGCATTTCCTTTAATTGGTTAAAGCTACAATTAGCCAATAGCATCTCAAAAGAATGATTCATTCTTTAATTGATCCATCAAAGGGACTAAAATGGTGGCATAATGCTTGATGAAGCATCTATAAAATGAAGAGAGACCAAGAAAACCACATAATGAGGTAGAGTTGGATAGTTTGGGCTAGTCCTTCATACATTGCATCTTTTTAGGGTTAGCTTGTATAACTACTTCATTGACATTTCCATGAAGATACACTTACTTCTCTTAGCAAATAGCTTATGCTCTCTTAAGACATCAAATACCCTTATGACATATTCCAAGTGCTCCTTTTGTGATTTGTTGTAAATGAGAATGTCATCAAAGAAGATGAGCACAAAATTGAATAGGAAGGGGTGTAAGATTTTATTCATGAGGCTCTAAAATATGGCAGGGATATTAGTCTATACAAAGGGCATCACTGAAAAATGATAAAGTCTATAGTCACTCCTAAAAGCCATTTTTGATCTCATCGTCCTCCCTCATGTGTATTTGATGATAGCCAAAGTACAGATCAATCGTAGTGAAAAATGATGCCCCTTTTAACTCATCCAACAAGTCATCAATCCGTAGGATGGGATACTAGTTCTTGATTGCAATCTTATTCAAGTCCATGTAGTCAATACACATGCAAAAAGAGCCATCTTTCTTTTTATTAGCAGGATTGGAGATGCATAAGGTGAGGAATTTGGTCTCAGGGGGTTCACTATATATATATTCTCTATATAATGTGCATTCATGATCTATTTATAAATATCCTAATCTATGAATTTTTCTTGAATAAACAACAACCCTTCTATTCAATCTGTAAGTAACCCCTTTATATGACACCCTTATGTATGTAGAAAATGTATAAAAATGGTGTTTTAAAAACCCCTTGTTTTGAACTCACATTATATATACATATATTCATGAGTGACCCCCTCGAGAATTTGGTTCAATAAATCCCATCTTAAGTAACTCTTTAACTTACTTTGCAACTTCTTCACTTTCCCACTTGGAGAGTTGATAAGGTGGCTTATTTAACTAGCTTGGAATGGGACTCTATATCAAGTGGGTGGTCCACTTACCTCTTAGAGGGGAAAGGTCTATAGGCATCTGAAATAAATCATTATACTCCTCAAGTAAGACCTTTAAGATTGAATTCTTAGACACTTTGGAGGGCTGATTTGAATTTTCCGTATTCAAATGTAAGACAATGATCTATTAGCATTTTTAAAACCCCCTTTTGAGTTGATTTGTTGTAATTAGCCAGAAATTAGCATTAACATGAGCTTCCTCTAAGCAGCAAATGAGCTATCCATGCATCACTAGCCAAAAATCAGCTTTAACATTAGCTTCCTCTAAGTAGCGAATGAGTTATCCATGCATCACAAACTCCATGTAGAGTTTAGAGAAGTCCATAGAAAATTTCCCAAATTGTTTCAGCCAGTCACAACCCAAGACAATATCAATGGGGCCCATATCTAATGCAATTAGAACAACTGATACCACATAATTTTCAGCCGAGCATATGGGGAACTTTGGAGCATACATATGTGTTGATTTCTTCTTCATCATTTTCTACTTGAACTTTTAGGGGATGTTGTAATTCCATAGTGGTGCATTTCAATCAATAAATGGCTAGCTCATTGACAAAACTGTGTGTACTACCACTATCCACAAGGATAAATACATGCTTTCCATTAATATTGCATTGAATATGCAGAGTGATGGGGCTCTTAGAGCAAGTCCATGCATCCATGGAGATGGAGAAAAGGGAAGTGGTAGTTTGATGGGGTGTAGTAGGGGTAATCAAATTAAGAGCATGAGATGACAACCACCTGGGTCAAAGGAAACCCATCCTCTGGATCATAGAACTTCTCCTAGTCCAAATCCTTGACATACTCCTCATTTTCAATATGTAATTCCTCCTCTTCATTGTTCCAATCTTTGATTATATACATGCTATGAACTTTGACATTTGCTATCTTTTAAGGCCATTTTGAGGCATGGTCAACCATGTACTTATCACCACATTTAAAACATAGGCCTTTGTCTTTCTACTCCTTCACAACATCTAGAGAGATGAACTTTTGACCACTTGGACCATTCGAGAGGCTGAAGTAGTTCAAGGTCTATTCTCAACATATTTACTCTCACCAATAGAGACAAGTGATGTCCCAAGAGTGCCCTGTTTTCTTTCAGCATGGAAGGGCAAGGGATAAGTAGGTATTTTGGGGCTACTACTAGGCATAGGGTTGCCTCTAAAAACACCCCCATGTGGGGCTAACCTCAATGGGATGCTTGGCTGTCCATAACCATGCTAAAAATTCTCATTTTTACGGTACTTTCTTGGATATCTTTTAGCCAATAACTGTCCCAATTCTAATATGCATTGTATGAGTGGTCATGGGCTAAGGAGCCTAAGCATCATAGTAAGCAACATCCTTAGCATACTGAGCATGATCCCAAGCACATTTAAGCATCAATTTTCTCTACCATCACTACATAAGGAAACTTGAGTGTCATACATCTTGCATCGATTGCATACATGTCAAATGCCATACAATGTCTTGATCACTAAAAGTCTGTCAAATCAAGGGATATTTCACCAAGAATGGGGTGATCATGGAGTGTACCTACACCTAAAAATAGCTATCACGATCTAGATTACTAGGAGGTAGGCAAAGTTCCCCTTGGTCGAGTTGTGCACTCCTTCAGGGTCTTAAGTAGTAACGGAGGGCCCCCTGTCTTTTGTCTTACCACCTTGCCTAGCATTGGCCTTTTTCCTCAGCTGAAGGATACATGGTAGACATTTTTAATAATGTAACGAGCATGAGATGCATTGGAAAATAGACATTGGTCCTTTTTATGAGATGCAAGGATTCAAAAAGAGCTTGGGTGGGGTTTACCTTGGCAGTCCAGTGACTCATTAGCCACCACTTACCCTTTTACAATGGCTTATTATCCACTTGGGATCAATTCAACACACACATGACCTAACAAGTGTTAGAGTCAGCAATAATCAATGGAGAAGAGTTAATGTGATGCATTGGAAAGAAAATGGGGGGAAATTAGGCTATTGATTCCATGTGACCAATATGCATTCAATGAAGGACTCTTCAATGTGGGCAATGTGCATCCTTAATCTCTTGAATAATAGTAGATGGATGAAGCATGATCCCACAATGATCTAAGTTCTCCATTGAAACAACCTCGGTAAGCAAGGCACTCCAATGGGTGCAATCATCAAGAGTTTGGTGCTTACTCTGATGTTGGGGACTCCCTTGCTTGATCCCAAGATTGCTCTTCAAGAAATGAAATTTTCAAGTGGAGCTTTCATGGTTGCCCATAAGAGATCCCTACATGTTGAGCTCCATGTCTTCAATTTAAGTGAATGTGACCAAGAATACTTGAAAAATCTCCTAAGGGATGAAGTTACAGGGAGATTATCGGCTAATTTGAGAGCTTGGGCTCAGCTTTAAGGACTATCCCAAGAAGTGTATAGTAGGGATTTCTATTTCAAGAGGGGAGATCGGTAAGAGCCCCGACAAGAGGAGTTCAAAACTTACCACAGGGGAAGAGTACCTTGTGCCCAAGAGGTCATGCTTGAAGCTCAACCAGTTTTGGGGAAGATGCTGGGCTGAGGAGAAGGTAGTATGAATATTAGTGCAAAATGTGGTGCATTTTACGAGCTACTCACTGCTATCCACATGACTTTGAAGGGGGCACAAATGGTGCTTAACAAAGGCTTGAGGTCACTCAAGGAACCATGTGGGGTAGCTTAGAACTGAGATTTAGGGATGCTTGCAGTAGGAGGGGAGATTTGGGGGCACTCCAGTATGGGAGCGTGAGGGGGAAACTTGTGGGAAGAAGAGAGAGAAGCTTAGAATAAAAAGTAACTAGAACTTTTGCCCTTCTTTAACTTTTGAGCCTTCAACTTTGTCCTAAGACCCCTAAAAGTTTCATGGGAAAGAGTGATGACCTGGTAAATTAAGCATGTTACCTCCAAATATGTCACATGCTCTAACCATAGCTCTTGCTTGCCTTCAAGAAAGCTATTACTAACTTTAGTCCTCTTGTTGTACATGTACTTGTTGCCTAAGTAACTAGGGTGTTTTTATTTGAAAAGGGGACTAGATAGAGAAAGGGGAAAGAAATAAAGCCTTAAGCTCTGATACCACTTGTAATGAACGACGCTAAGAGGAGAGAGGAGAATGAGTAGAAGAGAGAGAAAGAGAGTAAGAAAAGGAGAGAGAAAGACTAGAGGAGGAGAGAGGAAGACAAGAAAGATGGGAGAAGGAGGGAGGAAGTGATGGAAGCTAAAGGAGAAGATAAATAGTCAATTATTGATTATATCAGGATGCCCTAAACTCGATCTCTTACACTTATATACTCCAGTTAGTGTGACTAGGTATCTAACGCCTAGTTCATGTGTATCCCACTCATTACACTCATTCTTTCTTCCTTGCCTACCTTCACTCCCCAATGGGGCAAAGCATCAATTGAGAAAGAGAGAAAAAAGAGACAACTAGTAAGTGCATAAGCATGCATCCATTTTGAAATTCCATACACAAGGATAGTATGCACTAGTTTCCATGTGCAAGGGTGGTGTGCACTAGTGTACATGTACGTGTACATTGTGCATACACTGTGCATTGAGCAAGGTCTTGTGCACAAGGGTATTATGCAAGCAAGATAATGTCCTAATAGGACAAATTACGAGTGTACTATGCCATGGGTAATCTAGGTGTAGGTAGATAGGTCCACTAATGGTTAGTTGTGTATGGGTGCACTAGTGAATCTATGCACTACTACATGTAACATGCATATGTGCAATCCAAATCTTGCAGTGTGTGTTGATGGGTGCACTAGTGCATTATGTAGTGCACTAGTGAATAATGAGGTGGTGATTATAATGGTGGGCTCACGCTCTAGGTATATGTATGCACTGTCTAATTGTAGTCTATTATGTGCACACATGTAGAGGCGATGCACAAAAGATTAAGTCATAGAATCCATGCCATGGGTGAAGGAGGACTTGGAATGTCATGGGATGCCAACAGACCAATAGCATGAGGCTTGACAAGCACATGCCTTTGTGGAAGTGATGGTTAATGTATCCTAGTGTAACACTTAAACCATACTCATTTATGGTGTTTTATCCTTCATATCAATTTACAATCATGGAGATCAAAAGTATATGAAGATGCTTCAATAGTCATTGCCCATCATAAACTTATAGCACATTCAAAATAATTTTCTTAGATGGCTCCCTGAGTATTGATATTAATTATCTCAAATCAATTCTTGCACATCATCTAGCATTGTTGTGCAAACAAAGACGCTTTACAATATAAAGCAATTGATGCATGTTTGTAACATAAGCTAGTAGATAGATAAGCAAGTGTAGAACATATGACACATAGAGATAGGAATAACTCATCAAACACATTGTACAACAAGATCAAAGTAAGAGCAAAAGGATAACTAAGTGCAAAATGTGCCACATAGAGAGTATACGAACCTCATGTGAATCCTTGTGGATTGAGACTGTGGTGTGTCATTGTAGGGCAGACATGGAGACCACTTGACTAGCTAAGTTTGTGTGTCTAAAAGATCTAAATGGCACTACTTGGGAAAGATATTTGAGCAACTACTAATCATAGCCTCCTCTAGCCTAATTAGGGTAGGTATACCTCAAAAACACACATATTCTAACAAATAATATATCTATAACAATATGTGATAAATATCATGTTTATTCCTTCATAATACTTAGTTGATGCAAACAAGGAAGGGATATTTTAACAATGAGGAGAATTCAAACTAATCCCTAAGAATCATGGTCATTGTAGGATTCGTGGTTAGCATATCTTACTATAACCGTTCAATCATACTATGATGTTGCATCCTTCATTTGAATCTATAGCACTAAGATCCAAATTATATTGAAAGAGCTTTCAATTTAGTCATCAAAATCAAACAAATTTATTTAGATGTCTTAGTTATTCTCCTCCAATAACATTAAGATACCAAATTATTATACAAAGAATGGAATCATTATATATGCCTACTCGATGAGCATTTTATCAATATGTTGCAATATAACATCTCATAAGTTTTCAAAGCTAGATGTACATTTCAAAATAATTAAAAGAATTGTAGTAATGTCCTCAATGATGTTGTTATAATTCTTTTTAAATTTTTAAATTAGTGCTTGTGCTACCATGCATAAATGTATATGCTACTCGATATGCCACTAAAACATTAAATTGAAAAAATTGCATCTTTCAAGTACGTATAGAAGTTGAAGCCACTAACCAGTTTTCAAACATTTCAATAATGCAATCCAAGATATGGGCTTGATATGGGTAGAGCATGATCTGCTCCATTATGTATGTTTTCATTGCTTATAGAAGTATATGTATAAGTTTTGCTATAGGATATCTTAAGTTGATCTTCAAAAAGCCCATGAAAGTATAGTTACTTATGAGTACTTTTAATGAAAAGTGTCAATGACAAAATGTTAACTACGAAAAGGTCAACAATGGAATACATCCTAGCATAGCAAAATGAGGAAATGTTAATGATGAAAATGTATAAAAAGTTACAAGTTGTAACTACCAAAGAAAATTGGACATATCAAAATAAGGGAAAATGTGCTAAATATCTTGGAAGATCTCTTTAGTATGAGTCTACATCCACTTTTAGTGTGACTCCACATCTAGCCATTTTGAAGATTATAAAGGGTATCATTTGATGACTAAATAAAACTACATGTAGTACAATTGAAATTGAACACACACTATGTAAAGTTGAGATTGTTAATAGTAATCAAATTATCTATAATAAAAGGAATTGTCAAGGATGTATATGAACTCTATATTTTGATCATAAGTGATTTTATCATGAAGAAAATGCTACAATGGTCAATTTTGATCATAAACTCATATCACTTTCAAAACAATTTTCCTTAGGTAGATCCTGTAGTATTGGTAGCCATAAACTTATAGCACGTTTAAAATTTATTTCCTTAGGTGGATCCCTCAATATTGGTGGTCTTGGTATTAATCATCCAATATTAATTCTTGTATGTCACCTAACATTGATGTGCAAACAAAGATGTTACATGATAAAACATTGGATGGAGCATCAACCCATTTGCAACATAAGCTAAATAGATAAACAACTACAAAAGGTATGACACATAGAGATAGGAATACACATGATAGAATAAGAGCAAAAGGATACGGTAAGTGCTAAATATGCCACATAGAGAGAAGAAGAAGTCTATACAAAATTTGTATAGGATAAGAACAACCAATTACAAATGCAAAATGGGACACACAACTTCAATAAATTGTTTTTAGAACAAGAGAAAACAATTTAAGCAAAGAGAAATTCTATAGAGACAAGAATTAAATTTATGTGATCAAAAAGAGCTCAAGCCCAAAGTTATTCCTCACTAAAGCACTAAGCTACACCACCTTGGTCAATGTTGTGTGCTTAATCTATGAGCACTTTTAATGCAAAGTGATAATGAGTAAATTACTAACAATGAAAAGTTCCAACAAGTAAAGATATCTTAGCATAGCAAAATGAGGAAATTTAATGATGAAAATGGCTAAAAAGTTACAAGTTGTAACTACAAAAGACATTTGGACATCACAAAATAGGGAAAAAAAGTGCAAAATATCTTGGAAGATCTCTTTAATATGAGTCTACATCCACTTTTATCAATACATTTGTAACATAAACCAAGTAGATAAGCATCTACAAAAGGTATGACCCATAGAGATAGGAGTAAAGCATCAACTACTTTGTAGAATAAGAGCAAAATGATAAGTAAGTGCTAAAGATGCCACATAGAGAGAAGAAAAAGCCTATATAAAATTTGCAAATGATAAGAACAACCAATTGCAAATGCAAAATAGGTCACATAGCTTCAATAAAGTGTTTTCAAAACAAGAGAATGCAATTTAAGGGAAACTCTTTAAAGAAAAAAATAAATTTATGCAATAAAAAAGAGCTCAAGCTCCAATTCATTCTTCACTAAAGCAATAAGGTACATAATATGTTAAAATCATGTGCTAGAGGTAGTGCTAAAGGTACAACAACTTAAAGTTCAAAAGTGATAAGTGTTATAGGCATAGGTGGTTGTATCCCATAGGCAAAGATAGGAAAAAGAGGCATAACTAAAAGGCTATAAAATAATGTACTTTCTTCACTATCAACCAATCAAGCCTATTTTTCAACATGGTATTAGAGCCTCTTTCCTCAAGGTTATGAGGTAGGGAGGCATCCATTGCTACACACAAGGTTGAAGAAGCTCAAGACAAGAAAGGAGGTGATGTCTAAGTAGTCGAAGGCCCAATTTGAAGGCTTGCAAAAGCATCAAGTTTATTCGAGTTGTGGAAAAGGTTTCACTTAAGCAAGTTATAAGCAAGTTTGTCCTCATTTGGTCATTATCATTCTAGATGGTTTAGAGAGATCTCATTGCCAAGAACTACCTTAAAAGTTCAATTAATTATGGTATTGTTGGCCACTTGTATCTCAAGCAAGGGGCTTTCTTGAGTTGCAAAGAAGAAAAGGGCCTACTTAAGTAAAGGCCTAGCTCAAGCTTTGGGCCTACTACTTGTGGCCAAAAGCTAAGGGTTTTCTTACCTTAGAAGCATAGGGGCCAATTTCTTTATCAAAGATAGAGACAAAGAAGAGAGAAATTAGAAGTGTGTTCTTTGGTTGGTTTGGAGCACATAATTTGGGTCTCTTGCTAGGATAAGATGTACTAAAGTAGCTTCGTGTCATCATCATCATACTCCTATCCTATGCGACTCAACACTATATAGAAATCATCTACAACTGCTACATGATAATGTTTTATTAAAGAGGTTTAACACTTACATTAAGGTTATAGGACCACTCGCAAATATCCCATGTTCACACTTACTTGATTGCAAACTAGTTTTTTCAAAACCTTTTTCACACTTGCTTCTCCAAACTAGTTAAAAGAAAGCTCCATTTACACTACTTCTATTGAGCTAGTTAGCTTGCTGCCTATTCACATATGTGTTCACACTTGTTGTCTCAAACCGGTTTATGTAGCCACCATCAAGGCTAATCTTGTGTCATCAAATAAAAAATATAACTTGTAAAAAAATCTAAATTTTGTTCCTTCAAATAAGTGCTTTATTGGTCAATCTTCATTGTAAAGTCCCTGAAATTGTATCCTTCTAATTGGGATAGACACTACCATTGAGCAAAAATGTTAAGCCGGAAGACCTTCCCATATCCCACAAAAACAATGTTCTATTTCCATCATGCATAAGTGCCCAAGTTTATTATCCAAAGCCATTGTAATGCCTCAAAAATTATTGAATTCCAGGCATGCCATTAAGACAAAGACAAATAAAATCCCAAATTCTATGTATCCCAATGTAATGTATAATGTATGTCATTAAGCTACCAAGCCAAAGCAATGTATCTTTGTGTATCCATATTATTGATAAAAAAAGAGACTATCATAAAACTTGAAGACAAAGAGCAATTGATTAAAGAAAAATCCCAAACAAAGATGAAGGCCATAAAGACAAAGAAGTTCAAGAAGAGCAACAACAACAAACCTGACACCATGAAGCATACCAAACAATATCAAAAGGAAGCCAAAAAAACAAGAATGGACCCCAAAGCCAAGGAGAAGAATATTCAAAGAGGTGACAACCAAGACCAATAAGTCATTCCACAAAAAAAAGTAGAATTGTAATTTCCACCATTGGTACCAATGATATAGCCAAGGGGACCAAAAAGATCCAAATATATGAGTTGTGTTGCCTACACTTTGTTGACAATGCATGAGCTAGAGGCCTTGCAAGCATTTGGGGGTGAACCTACATCCTTAAGTGTAGTTTTCTAGAGGATAAGATAGCTTTGGGGGGGGGGGGGGGGGGATGAAGAGTTTGGGATTCCATCTATTAAGATACCTAGTGTGAGGAAGGCACAAGAGGATGCTAAGGCACTTGGTAATGATCTAGGTCCATGCATGTCAACAAGAGTAAGGAAGTCCATGAAATGATTGACATATCCTAGCTATGTAGCTCATGTTAATTGGAAATGTGGAAGGAAGTCAAATCAAAAGTTTTGAATTTACTATTTGTAAGATTATTATTTTATAGAGTTCAATGTATTATGTTTGGGTACTTGTGGTACTTCTCTAGTACTTCATGGATACATCATTATTATGCGTGTAGCATTTTGTGAGAGCCAGGCTCATTACACCCATGGACATTGTATTATCTCCCACAATTTTATTTGTCACATCCCCAACTATTGTATGGGGTGTATACATGAATATATAATTACAGCATAGGCTAGGTCTAAGGAATAAGCATGCATCAAGGAATGTTTGGCCCACAAAATTGATAGAATGCCCAAAAGAGGGCACAAACCCTAACTCACAATTGTGGAGACCCTAAAATGCAAAGTGGATGCAGACCCTAAAATGCAAAGTGGGTGCAAATCCTGAAATGCAAAGCGAGTGCAAATCCTAAAATGCAAATGAGGCACCAACATAGAGAAGGAAACTTGAGCCTGACTAATTTTGGTCCATATAAGGCTAAGAGGTCTCAATTGTATTTATCATTTTAATGCATCCATATTGAAAAAGCTCTATCAATGTAACTATTAAGCAACCATTCACTTCTTCTATCATACCATCTCTATTAATGCAATTAAGGGAGAGAGAGAGAAAGAGTGGGGGTTATGTTGAGTGAGGAACTTGGGATAGTGAATCTCTGCATATTGTTCTTAGTTTTTTTTCTCCTTTTCCCATTCTTGGTAAAAGTGTTGAGTTTGAAGTTGCATGTGAGGCTATAAGATTGTGAGCATGATGAAGCTCTTCTCCATCTTCTTTCTCTCCTTCTTTTCCTTATCTCCTTCTCTCATCATTAGCATACTTGGTGGTGGATATGAAGAAGTGACATTAACAAATTGTGTTGCTTTGGGTTGTGGAACCATCTTTGAGCCTTCAAGCTTTCAAACTACAATGCAAAAAGCTAAGTTGGTTAGTTTATTATACCTCAAAGCTAGTCTTGTATTCTTGGTTTCTTGGGTTGGAGAGAAGGATGCATGGTTAGTTAGAGCAAAGTACTGAGAAGACAAAGTGAGAGATTTGTCACCAAAGTGATTTACAACTTCCAAAAGAATAAAAGTCTATCCTATCTCCTCACTATTGTATGTTTAGCCCAATAGAGGATTACTATTGTCACAAAAAATTATAAATTAATGATATAGGAACTTCAAACAAGAAACATAGATAGCTTGCAAAAGGTCTCTTGACACATGGGAAGGCATGAGAAGATTTATAGTGGATAGTTCAACATAGCTGAGAAGATTTGTGTAATGTAGTCATTTTTGTTACTTTAGATATTTTATAACGTTCATAAATTATCTTAATAAAAGCTCTCAAGAATTTTGCAAGTTTTGTTGCACATGCAGAAGTTTGTATAGTAGTAATGTTTAGGGATTTTGAAAACCTTGTTTTAATTCAATTTCCTTTTAAATTGGTAGAAACTATTGATGGGTATAAGAAGATTAAATTTTCGTTTTTCCTTAGTTACTTAAGTAGTAGTTAATATGTGGAGATAGGACGCTAGACATTTTCACTAAGATTCCAACACTTTGATTAAATTGAATTGTGAGTTCTTGATCAAAAGTTATAGCTATTTGAAGTTTTGTTCTACATGTAAGAATTTTTGCATAGGTATCAATGCAAACTGTGAATAGTATTTTTTCCTTTTTTGGGACCTCTATTTGTGCAAAAAAATTTCTAGTCCCTATTTTGAGCTAAGGCTCTCTAAAAAACTCAAAATAGCTTACTTTAAGTCCAAGGCAAGTCTTCCCACTTTGGCTATGTAAAAACCCATAATCATCCTAGCTATCTTGTGAAAGCTCTATCAAAATCTTTCCACCCTTTTTCCTCTTCCATAATCGCATGAAAGCTATATCAAAATTTACCCATCTTTTCACCTCTTTTCCATACTTGTGTAGAAGATTTGATGAATCTATCTAGATTTTTTCCTCTTTTTTGTAATCATGAGGAGTCTTTGTCAAAATCCACCTAGAACTTTCTCTTTTTTTTAGAATCATGCAAAACTTTGCTAAAACCTGACTAGCTCTTCCTTCATTTTCCACAATTCTATTAAGAGTTCCAGTGAAATTAACCCGAAAATTCTCTATGTTTATAACCTTGTGAAAGCTTTGCAACATTTATCCTGGTTTGCTCAAAACAATATGAATCCACATCAACATGAGAGAAACTTGATGATACATCGGTCATAATAGGTGTGTCCCCAACTTTCTCCTTTCCTTTCCTTGACGTTTGTGATTTGCTTGGTGGAGTGACCTGTGATCGTAATCTACCACTCTAAGGTCTATCAATAGACCCATGACTAGGAGACTCCTATGGTCTAATCAATGTTGTTGACCTATTTTCTACATAGCCACACTCTCTTACCAATCAATAGACTCATGACTAGGAGACACCTATGGTCTCGTCAATGTTGTTGACCTATTTTCTACATAGCCACACTCTCATAAACATCAATACTGATTGTATCTTGTACATTGGTATACTAGCTACTCATTTCATCAAAGACAACATCCATACTAGCTGTCAACTCACATAGAATAGAGTTATGACATCTGTATCCATTCTTCTCAAGGGAATATCCCACAAATACATATTTTTCTACGTTGGTATCCAATTTATTGTGTAGCTCATCAAGAATATGCATACAATAAATTCAGCTAAATACTTTCACGTAGAACATTTGATTTTTTTACTTGCATAATTCTCCTTAGGTGCCATACCATGTACAGTGGTTGTAGCAACTACTTGAGTCTAATAGTAGAAAGGAAAGTTTCTTTTAAACATCAATTCTCAAGCCATCTCTACAATATACTTATGTTTTCACTCAGTGACTCCATTTTGCTACAACGTGCCTATATGTAAACTACCTTTGAACATCTTTTTTTTGTAAAAAATAAAAAAACTCATTAGAGAATCACTTTCTCCCCTCCATCCAACCTTAGGCATTTAATATGTAACCCTATCTCCTTCTAGATCAAAGCTTTTAAGCTTTTAAAGTAAGTGAACACTTGACTTTTCTCATAGATAAAATAAACCCATACTTCTCAAGTATAAACATCACTGAAAGAGACATATTACTTGCAACCACATTGTTGCAATCTTTGTAGGACCCCACACATCAGAACATATCAACTCAAGTGGCTTCTTGCATACATGCTTTTCATATGGAAATGCATACCTTGATTGTTTTCCAAATTGAGATATTGCATGTATTTTATGCATCTCATCAACTCTAAACTTTGGTAAGCCATCCACAATCTATTTTGGCTACATATTTTTCAAATATATACATTTACATTATTGATATGCTTATGCCAAATTTCAATGTCAGTCATGATACTTGAATCTTGTGCAAACATAGTAGCATCATAGTAGACCTACATCAAGAGTAAACATCCTACCATCATGCTTACATTTTGCAATCAATCTGCAACCATTTCTAGCATCCTCTACATAATAACCATTAGATGTGAATCGAACATGTGATCCCTATTCCACCATCTAAACAATAGAAACCGGATTCTTAGTTATGTAGCATATCAACCAAGTACTTTGTTTTACCATTGTGCATACTCAAGGGAACATTTCCAATGTGAGTAATGGGATGGACTATATCATCCCCTATCTCCATGCAACTTGGAAACTCTAGACTACACATATGTCTAGACCACTCTCCATGAGAAGTCATGTGGTTAGAGCACCTGAATCTACATAGCATAGATCATTCTTAGATGAGCCATTAGCAGTCATAGTATTCATAAAATACTATATGACAAAAATCTACTCACTTTTGTCATGATTGTTTTTGCTATTAGAAGCATAATTGCCTTGTTTCTTTTTTTCATTTCTATTTTTAGATTTCTTTTTGAACAATTACTAGAAATATGACATTTTTCACAAGAATGCTAACATTCCCTATTATTGTGAGAATTCTACTACTACTATTGGTTTAAAAAATTATAACTTTCTCTATTTGGCTTCAGAAGACCTTGATATATGTCAAGATGGAAGATCAATCAAATGAATAATCCAATGTCAGAGATTAAACTCATCATCAAACTAGTTCTAGCATTCAACTCTGAGTCATAAAATTTCTTTCAGACAGAATTCAGTTTCTATTGACATGATTCAAGCTTATGCTCCAAAGTTATAAACCAAGTCTTCTTTTTCTTGCTTTAATTGAAGTTAAAGATCTTTATTCATCTCTCGAGCAGCCATGGACTCCAGTTGTATCTTTGGGTGAACATGTATGTTCTGGCAAGACATGCAAGGTCAAAATTGCATTTGACTGTGAATTTAGTTTATGTTCCATGATAATAGGAAGGGGAAAGAGATTGGATACAAAGCATAATTGTTATTAAGAAACTTCCCACGAGGGTATTATTTCACAAGTCCAGTTTGAGGAGGTTTGGGAGATTCTCAAAAGATGAGGGGATGATTCCCTTCAAATTATTGGCATGTAGATCCCATGATCTAATATTCACTCTGCAGACGACGAATACATGTTCCTCTGCATTCCATTCCAGGCTTTGGGCACACCACATCAATTTCCTTAATGACAAGAGAGAGCTTGTTCAAAACCGGGAGCAGCTCTCTTTCCAAAGGAGTTGAGTTGAATTTCAGGGCCTGAAGGGTCTCAAAAGTTCTGCTGGGCTAAAAGGGAGACCACTTTCACCATCACTGCTCTCAACAAGGTCTGATCCATAGCTTCCATTTTCAATGAAATCGTGGACCATTGCGACGAGATCGTCTTCACTATTAGTACTGCTATATGCACCATGTGAAGCTAGATAGGCCTCTTGGAGAGCTTCTTGACTCGACAAGAGAGCAATTATCTCTGTTCTGGATCATGAGAGCCTAATTTATTGAATGATAAGGAAAATCCATAGAGCTTAGAGCGCCTTCACAGCGCGAATTTCGTGAAGGTTTAGCTGTGAAAACCAGTAGATTTGCACCATTCACACTGTGAATTTGAAGACGCACCCATTATAATAAGAGATCATAGGGGCTGATGTTCTTTCAATAGTCTCGTGGCTACTATCTCTGTTTCATCCTCTCCACCGATTGCAGTGCAGGGAGTACCATCAATGAATCTTTGTTCCTTTTAAGTTTTCATCGTTCCATACACCAGAAGTAGAAAGACTGGAGATCGCCCACGAAGCAGCAGGACTAAAGATCACAAGTTCAGAGTGTCGTTGTCAGGCTCCCAAGTCATTCACCACGGTTAAATTCTTTCCTCACAGGGACATCTCTCACTGACAAAGCTTGCCTCTTAGCACACAGCGAGATCGAAGGACAGGCTGCCAAGGATCATCTTTTTTAATAAAGAACAGAAATATAATGGAGTGTAAATTTAACAAAGTTCGTAATCCATGGGCAAATTCGGTCAACGCCATAGTCGTGCACAACATATTTTGTGCTGCTGTTCAGGAAATTGGAGCGCAAAGAAAAGAGAGCGCTCTGAGCAATGGATACGGCCAGCCATGCCCTTGTGCAGAGAAAAGGAAAGCATTCGACATGTATATATAATTTCGCAAGCTCAAGAGGGTATTTAGCCTGCTTCTAACTTCTTTCTGCTCGTAAGCCAGAAGCCACTTACAAAAACCTAAAACATCATCTAAATAGTGTGCGCCTCTGTTCTCCAAGATCTTCTTTTACCTCTGAATGTGTCAGGACTGAGTCGACGCCTCTTCTTCTACATCATCGTTCCTCCGTTTCCGTTTGATCCCCTCGTCGACTCCTCCGTCTTCCCCAGATTGCAGAGAACTCCTTCGATTCCCCCTTTACTGAATTGCTTGCATATGCCATATGCATTCGCCCCTAATGCCATCCTCAATCATTCACAATTTGCCATTCAGAGAAGCGAGGATAGATGGCATATTCCGATCTGTTATGGATGAAAGGAGCCTTATCAGCTCATTCGTTGTTTAGAGCTGCGGGCCTCCATCCAGTATATAGAATGAGAGAGAAGCCCCCAGCAGACAAGCCCCCTTTAATCATCATCATCCCTGCGTTTTACTGCGTCTTCTTCCCTTCCTCAAAATAGCTCCTCTTTTCCCTAAAGCAAGGCTCCCCTTCACGCTTTCCTCCATCGTCCATCCTCCTTTCTCCAAAATAGGCTTTTTCCCCCCCTTACTCGTACAAACTGGAGAAGTAAGCTGCTGCAGCTTAGCAAGATCTGTTTTCACAGCAAGCACACGGGCACCAGTAGACATAGATCCAATATTTAACATCAACACTTCTCCTTTAGCTAGCTTTGAAACCGAAAACCGTGTGATAAGCGCCCATGAAAACATCTCCAAGAATCCATAGAGGCCTTGAAGAAACATCCAAACCCATAAACCCACTAACACATTACATTTAATTACACTCCACAAAATGTTTTTGTGAGCATGGAAGAAACTTGATCACACTCCACATCACTCTCTCCATTCAGATTCGGAAGACATTCGCACATCTTTCTAGGATACACTTTGATAAGCTCTCTAGACTCATCATGATCAATTGGTTTTATGCCCATACTACTGCCATTCACACATAGAACATCCAATTGTAGATGTTAGAAACATCCTCACGAAACCCATAATCGACATATCTTGAAATAAGTGTAGCCCATGAGATTGCATCTCGAGTCTCCAATCCATCAAAAACCTTCGGCATAGAATGAAAGAGCAAGCATAACAACTAAGTATGTACAAAGTAACAAATCTCATGCACAACTTTTGGGTGGTTTCACACCTCGAATGCGCAGCAATACGACATCCACCCCCTCTAATCCTGCGCATCCTCCGGATGGGCCAACTTACCCATGATCATTATCATCAAGATTCACAAACAAATCAATCTCTTCGTTATGCATTTCCGGTAGATCAACAAGATTTTCAGCCATATCATCTCTCTCTTCCATTGGAGTTTCTTGACGTTGCTCTTCTCTTGAAAATTCTTCCAATGCATAATCCTCATCATCTCTTTTCTTGAAAATCTTGATTCTTTTTCCAGCAATTGGCACTCTAAGCACTGTCCCATCCAATTCTGTCAACTCATATGTTGCATTATCAAAGACATGTCTGACTATGTATGGCCCAAACCATCTTTTCACCATCTTCCGAAGTGCAGTATGCTGATTTTCAAGGCTGCTATCAAAGACCAATACCCAATCTCCTTCTTCTATTGCTCTAGGCCGCAAGCGATGCCTGCTATCAAACCTGTCCTTGTTCCTTAGTCTAGCAACTTTCAACCTGTCAATAGCTAGCTGAATATCCTCAGGTCTCCTTTCCAACTGTCGAATCCGAAGAGCTAAGAGCTCCTCTCTCGTCAAATCCTCCTGCCAAGGTAAAACTGACCAAGTCAAAGCACAAGTCTCAATCGGCATAACAGGTTTCTGACCATACATCAACTATGCAGGCATATATCCTGTAGTAACACTATGAGTCGTACGATCAGCCCATAAAGCAAATGGTAGAAGTCTCGGCCATTCTCCAATCCGTCCTCTGCATGCTTTGGCTAATGCTTTCACTATTGGTGGATGCCCTCTTTCACTCTTCCCATTTCCCTCTGGATTGTATGCTGTGGTTAGAGCCAATTTGATTCCTAGCTGAGAGAAAAACTCCCTAGCTTCATCTGCATCCAATTCACCACGATCCGCAGTGATCTTACCCACACAACCATACCTGCAGAAAATTTCCTCCAATAAGAACTTACACACTACACTAGTGGTCTTCGTTCTCAAAGATCTACCCTCAACATGATTGGTAAGATCCTCTCTAGCCAAAACAATGTACCTCATCTGCCATAGACCCATAGGCATGGTAACCAAATCAACTACCCACTTATAATGAATACATAGTGGATAAGTCGGATGAAGCTCATCTCTATGGCGCACTGCTGAATACATCTGGCAGTCTCTGCAAGTCTCAACAAAGTGAGAAACATCTCTATACATGCCTTTCCACCAATATTTCTCCCTGATCTTCTCATAAGTAGCCCATACTCCTCTATGACCAGCCCAAGGACTCTCATGAAACTCCCTCATAACCTGTAACTGTGTCTCTCTATCGCAGACAACCCGCAAAGGTAATCCGCCTCTTTTCTTCGGATGCTTCCAAAGAAATCCGTCCTTGAGAAAATAACCATAGGCTTTCCTTCTGATCTTCTTGAACTCTTCATCTGTCCATTCATCTCTTTTGCTTAGTGTACTAAGGTACCTGCCAATCTGCAACCAATCTCCAACATAAAGCTCTTCTGTGAAAGCCACAATATCATAAACATGACAAACATGATCAACCATAGTGGCTGAAATTTCTGCATCATCCTCTTCTGCAAGTAGAGTCTCCTCATCATCATACCTGGCTCTAGACAACATATCTGCCACTGGATTATCCTTCCCTGCTATGTGTTTAAATTCCGAATTTAATGACTTGATGTATGCAATCCATCTCAACATGGCTATATCCGGAGTAGAGCAACTCGTGATCATACCAATCAATGGCAAGCAATCTGTCTCTACCACAACTGAAGCTCCAATAAAGTACTCCTTGTCACATTTGAGAGCCGTGACAATCCCCAATAACTCCCTTTTGATTTGCGGATATCTCCTCTGTCTCTCGTTTAGGACTTTCGCCCCAAACCGAATAGCATACCTATTTCCATCTGCATCATCTTGACCCACAGCCCAACCTATGCCAATTGGACTAGTGTCAACTGTCAATACAATAGGCCTATCACAATTATAATCCGCTTTCCTGAGAGTAGGAGCATTCTGCAATAACTTCTTCAATTTCCGCATAGCTTTAGTGTGGCTCTCATCCCAATAAAATTTCTGCCCCTTTCGAAGCAGCTGATACAAACAATCTGCAATGTGTGCAAAATGAGGTATCCAAATCATATAAAACACACAAGCACCAATGAATCTCCGTACCTCAGAAGTAGTAGAACAATACTCTGCAATCTTGCCTATAGCATTCACCTTATCAGGTGAGGGTTTCCTGCCATAATATCCACACATATGCCCAACAATGACAACCTCATTCACTCCAAAAACAGATTTTTGCCCTGAAAGTGTCAAGTTCACTTCTTCTAACCTGGCCAAAATCTTCTCACATGCTGAAATATGATCAGCCACAAAGTATCTGCATCCCTGCTCATTTAGGCTCTCATTCTTCTCTTCTTCTGCACACCCCTTAATGGGCACATCATCCAAGAAAGGCATAGTAAGCTGAGGTATGTAATCACGAAGGACCTTATGCATGGCATTCATCATATGCGCAACAGAATTAGTGGCACCTTGAGGCAAGGTACACATCCTGACAAGCCCAATAGGAGTTCTCATGGTGGTTATATCCCTGCTTTCCAAAGCCAGCTGAAACTGATCATAACCTGAATACAAATCACCCAAAGAATAGATGGCACGTCCAGCAAATGCCTCTGCAAACTCATCCACAACTGGACCAATACCAACATTCCTGATAGTAACCCTGTTCACTGGCTGCATGTCCTGAATAAATCGAAGAGTACCATTCTTCTTCGGAACTGTAAACCACCTGTTTGGGTATGGTGCAGATGAAGGCTCAAGGATTCCCATCCTGATCTTCTCATTCAATAAATCAATCAGCTTTGGCAAGTGTGCTTTAGGCACTGGAATAGGTCGGAGATTCCATGGAATATGAGGAATAGTAAAAATAACCATAGGAGCAACAACATCAGGATTTACACATCCAATCTCATGTGGGACAAAAGCAAATCCCCTCCCATGACGCTCAAGCATATCCTGAAAGCATTGCTTCTCCATGGGTAACAAGAAATCACCATTTCCAATTTTTAATTCAGCAAGTGTCTCTGCTGAAAATTTATGTCCAATATGCTCCGGATTCCTCAAAATTTGATGTTTAGCAGCCCTCTCTATTTGCTGATCACTGTCAGGTGGAAGCGGTACAGCAACCGGCTTCACCTTCTTATCCACAGTTTTGTATTTCGTGTCAACCCTGGCTTCATTATGCTCTTCTGCATTACATAAACCTTGCTGTAAATCAGCAATTCTGCACTCCAATGGCTGAATATTCTCAGCCCTCTGCTCTATGGACTGCATAGAAACAACCCCAAACTCTGAATGCTGAAATATTTCAGCAGTAAACTCTGTTGGCTGAAAATTTTCAGCCCTCTGTCTCTCTGAAAGCTGATCATAACCAGCTGGAAACTCTGTTTGCTGAATTTCTTCAGCACTCAACACTCTTTGCTGAGTTACCTCAGCCTCTGACTCAATCTGTGACACAAAATCTGCAATTTCATGAAACATGTCCAGGGACTGCACTAATACATTACCATGACAATTCAGCATATCAGTTTTCAGCATATCTCCCATCTCTGTCATCGTATCTGCACAAATCACACTGTCATACATACCATCTATGTGCTCATCATCCTCCAAAATTCCTGCATTTTTCAAATTTTTCTCCTTCCTGCATATATACTGCCTGGCAGCTCTAGGCAACCTAGAAGTCTTCTGATAGCTCATTGAACTGTTTGCTGAAATCCCAATATAACCGGAGGAGAAAACACTGCTGCCAGGAGGCGAGAACTCCAATCTCCTCTCCTTTGTACCACCGTCGTCTCGCGAAACGGCGGTACCTAATGAAAACCCGAATCCCTCACAGTGGGCAAGGGTGCATCTCTGAGAGTATCCCTGTTTCTAACATGGTTCACACATACAGTCATAAACTGAACTGCTCTCATACCATCTTTACTGCGAATCCGTGCATAAGCAGATCCATCATCCATGACTTTTGTCTCCATGCGCATCTCTGTAATGAATGGCTGTCCAAGAATTATGGGATAAGAGCATGAATCCTGCACAAAGAAATGAAAATCCTCCTCTACATCACCAATAGAAACCCTGACACTAGGGCAAGCAGCATATAAATCACCTGCAGTGTTATTGGCGGCTCTCATACGCCACCCATGCTCTACATCCATAGGCCATCTGTTACTCTCATAAACTCCACGAACAATGAGATTAATCTCTGAACCATGATCAACCAATGCAACATAAGGCACCTGTTTTTCTCCAACCTTTACCATCGTCTCTGTAGTTGCCCTAGCCCAATGGCTCCGCGAAAAGTGACTACGCGGTATCAAAACAGACTCATCAATTTCAGCATAATGCGTAGGCTGAACCCTCTTCTCTACTTGCGGCAAAACAGAAGCATTATCAACCATGACCTCATCATCATCCTCATCCAACTCTCCAATCAAAACTCCCTGTGTATCAGTGGTAGCCAATGCATGTCTTTTCCTCTTCAGGACCTCCTGAAACTGATCCTGAAACTCTCTTTTTGAGATGCCCAAAATCTCGGAAATAGTGAAAGTCACCTCACTGCCAAGTATCTTATCATTAAAGATTTTCTTCATGTCTGTAGATGTCTCAATATCGGACATCAATCTGAATCCTGGCTGCTTTCTCTCTCTAGGCTCTTGCCTCTTTTCCCTCTTTTGAGCATCCTCCATCTGTCGATCTGGCCCTGGTCTTGAAGATGGTCCTGCAGTAGGTGGAGTAACAAACTCACCCCCTCTAGTCTTCTTAGCTGCACTTGGATTTTCTTCATCCCTTTTACGCTTCTCCTCAACAAATACATCTGCACCATGAGATTTAGCCAAATAAGCATAAATAGAATATCTGTCAACAGGCGAGTCCCAACCTATCTCTGATCTGATGCTAGAGCCTGCGCTAGTCAAAACAGTTTGCTGAATTTTCCCCTTGTTTGCAGTCTCCATAGCATAAGTCCATAGTGCGGACTGAGTCTCCGATCCCTTCTCAATCTGTACTCCATATGCAGAAGCATCACCTCTAGCCGTCACATAAGAAGTACGCGCAGCCATGTCCTCCACTAACTTCTTCATTCCACCTTTACCAAAGTTGGTAGCAAGTGGAGCTCCTGTCTCAGTCAACCAAATCTTACCATCTTGCCCCCAATATACCAAATTCTGCCTCCTTGAATCCTGGAAAGAGTCACAATCCCTGCAATGCTGATGCTCCGTACTATCACACCAAATACATCTCCGATCTCTCCTAGGAGCACTAGGAGCACTCCTAGGTGCAATAGGAGCACTAGAAGAAGTAGCAGGCGCAGTGGAAGCAAACTGCTCCTTCAACTTACCCACCAACTCCGCTTTGACTGACTCAAGTGTCAAATCTGTGATACCTTTGATTATGTCATCAAGAGAAGTAGGCACGGATGGAGCAGATGGTTTTGGAGCAGAAGGTGTAGGCATCGGTCGTGGAATAGGTGGAATAGGTGGAGTAGAAACAGTAGGCACTGGCATAGGCCAAGAAACTGGCTGAGGAGGAGAAGAAATAACAGGGATAGAAGTAGGCATAGGAGCAGATGACGGTGTAGGTGTCATGGAACCATTCTGTAGGCGAGTCTTCCATATCCTCCTCTTGGTCAAAGTCGAAACTGCATCCTGAGCATCCTGCCAATCAGTTTTAAGACCCATAGGCTTCGTGCGATCTTCAAGAAGCTCACCCAATTCTTCTTGAAGAGCAGGATCTGCAGCTTGCAAGAAAAGCTCAACTTTTTCAACATCCAATGCTCTTTGTTCAATGGCATCAAGCTGACTATACCTTTCTTCAAATTCTCGAATCAACTCCGAAGCAGCAAGACCTTTGTTTGGCATGTAGACCCACTCTCGGAATGACCGTCGAGTAGCCATACCAAAGTCCTCAAGAAAATATTCTTCTTTAAGAGCCTTCTTAAAATCTTGC
This sequence comes from Lygodium microphyllum, assembly GCF_053477565.2. NCBI lineage: Eukaryota > Viridiplantae > Streptophyta > Polypodiopsida > Schizaeales > Lygodiaceae > Lygodium > Lygodium microphyllum. The sequence goes on along the minus strand of NC_141161.1, from coordinate 25,785,655 downwards.
CAATGTGTATTTTGAATAAATAAATCAGTCACCTTTGTCCTCAAAGCAGGTGTGACAAGACGAAGGAAGTACTTACTCATAAGTCCAGCAGGAACTCCAAAAAATCCCATCTTGATCTCATATGTCTTCAAATATGCTGAAACATTACGCCCGTCAAATAGCTTCTTCTCACTCTCAACTGCTTCAATAGCCTTAGTCGCGCTGTTTGCATTCTCCTGCTCCGAATAGAGTTGCCTTTGCTGAGACAACTGTTGTTGATGTAATTGTTGTTGCTGCTGCATATACATTTGTGTTTGCTGATTTTGGAGCTGCATATACATGGACATATTCTGCAAAATCTGTTTTAGATCCTCCGTTGAAGTACTTGACGCAGCAGTCATTGATGGAGCTGAAGTAGAGGCAGCTGGAGTTGTAGAGGAAGCTAAAATAGAGGCTGAAGTGTCTCCCATCCTGAAATTTCTGCGACGCTTTCACGTCGGGTTCACCAAAGATGTTGAAGGATTTATGAAAGCAAAGTCGCGTCTTCAGAAGACCTCTGAATGTGTCAGGACTGAGTCGACGCCTCTTCTTCTACATCATCGTTCCTCCGTTTCCGTTTGATCCCCTCGTCGACTCCTCCGTCTTCCCCAGATTGCAGAGAACTCCTTCGATTCCCCCTTTACTGAATTGCTTGCATATGCCATATGCATTCGCCCCTAATGCCATCCTCAATCGTTCACAATTTGCCATTCAGAGAAGCGAGGATAGATGGCATATTCCGATCTGTTATGGATGAAAGGAGCCTTATCAGCTCATTCGTTGTTTAGAGCTGCGGGCCTCCATCCAGTATATAGAATGAGAGAGAAGCCCCCAGCAGACAAGCCCCCTTTAATCATCATCATCCCTGCGTTTTACTGCGTCTTCTTCCCTTCCTCAAAATAGCTCCTCTTTTCCCTAAAGCAAGGCTCCCCTTCACGCTTTCCTCCATCGTCCATCCTCCTTTCTCCAAAATAGGCTTTTTCCCCCCCTTACTCGTACAAACTGGAGAAGTAAGCTGCTGCAGCTTAGCAAGATCTGTTTTCACAGCAAGCACACGGGCACCAGTAGACATAGATCCAATATTTAACATCAACACTTCTCCTTTAGCTAGCTTTGAAACCGAAAACCGTGTGATAAGCGCCCATGAAAACATCTCCAAGAATCCATAGAGGCCTTGAAGAAACATCCAAACCCATAAACCCACTAACACATTACATTTAATTACACTCCACAAAATGTTTTTGTGAGCATGGAAGAAACTTGATCACACTCCACATCACTCTCTCCATTCAGATTCGGAAGACATTCGCACATCTTTCTAGGATACACTTTGATAAGCTCTCTAGACTCATCATGATCAACTGGTTTTATGCCCATACTACTGCCATTCACACATAGAACATCCAGTTGTAGATGTTAGAAACATCCTCACGAAACCCATAATCGACATATCTTGAAATAAGTGTAGCCCATGAGATTGCATCTCGAGTCTCCAATCCATCAAAAACCTTCGGCATAGAATGAAAGAGCAAGCATAACAACTAAGTATGTACAAAGTAACAAATCTCATGCACAACTTTTGGGTGGTTTCACACCTCGAATGCGCAGCAATACGACATCCTTTTTCTTAGGACTGTCCTTTCCTATTTTACTGTCCACCATAACTTTGACCCCACAACTACCACCTTGACCTTGCCCATAACCTCTACTTGTGCTAATACATTAAAATACCTATTCATACTTGCTATAATGCTAAGAAGAAGAGAAATCCAAACCAAGGTTCTTCTCCTCAAGTACTAGCATAGAAATAAAATTTGCAAATTCAAAAATATCATCCCTTGTATTCATAGATGATATGAAGTTTTTGTACTAATCTCCAAGTCCATCTAAACATGCTCGCACAATATCACCATTATCATTTTCTATATTGATAAATCCAAGAGATTCCACAATGCTTTTGATCTATATTAGATGGACATGTTCCCTCTTTTAACCTAATTTAGCTCTAGATTGAGTTATAGCCTTCTAGCCTTTATGTCTACCTCAAACAACCTTGACAAATTCTTCCAAGCAATAGTGGGACTTTAGATTTCTGAAAATAACCCATCATATTATCTTGATATTCGTAAATAGCCAACACAGACCGTGTGTTTGCTTCCAATATTTCTTAGCTTTTATTTTTTCTATAGTAGCAATTTGCTAAGGAACTTTAGGTGCCATTGCCATGTCTTCTTTAAAGTAGTTCCAAATTCCTTTGCCCTTCAAAATTTGTCATTGTAAACTTCCATGTAGAATAATTATTCTAATCAAGCTTCTCACTAATAATCTAGTTAGAGTTGTTAGATTTTTTGACAAGATAAGCAATCTTGCAAAACTTACAATTCCCACCAAGCCAATACTGGGTGGAGTACAATCAAAACATGAAACCTTTTTCACTTATTACACAGTAATAACTACATCTACAATATCTATGCAAATACCCTTTGTGTCTACAACCTAGCAAATACTTCAAGACTTATAGATCCAAAATCTGTAACATTTGCACTTGTAAATGAAAAACATAGAAAAATCTACAATATATCCAAATTGATTTCAAATAACTTATAGGAAAAAAATGAAGACCAAAACAAACTCAGATTGCAAAAATCATTATGGGAAAGCCCAAAAGGGCTAATTTGCAGTACATGCACTACTCTCCAAGCTCAATAACTTCATTGCAATTGAAAACTATAGCCTTGCCAACCTTAGGAACATCTTGCAGCTATATTCTAAGTCAAATCGATTAAAATGGAATAGCTTCTTACCCATTTCTTACTTACTTACTTTCTCACTCCATGCCTTCACCTCAACCTTTGATTGAGGTTTATGTAGACATGGGACATCTTTGACACCATGTAAATAGATAAGAGGAGAAAGAAAAGAGGTGAAGCAACCAAGAGCACACACACATAATGGAGACATGAGCACAAAGAGAAGTAGGGCTAAAATATTATTATTCTTCTTCTTATTCTTCTTTCTTCTTTTTCCACACAAAATAACTTAGTTTATAACATGATAAAAGACTAATATAAAAGTTCTAGAACATATGCGTTGTAATCACTAAGTGTAAACCCACTAAGGATAGATAAGGTGGCACAATGAATGAGCCATAACCAAGAGTGGACTACATGGGTATAGTTTAGCAGTAGAATCACTGGTGTATCCTCCATGTCGGTCACCTAACACACCAATGAGTAAATTCTTGCCATATCACCAAGGCATGTAGTGGAGACCAACTCATGTGGAGCTCAACATCTCAACAATGCTTATCAAAATACAAGCTTTGGATTCTAATTAGCAATGTGATTTGAGTATAGGCTATACATACAACTATAGATACAATGTGAAAAAGATATTCTACTACTTCCTTATATGAATCATCCATGTCTTTTGGTGTGCATGACTCCAACATCAACTTTCATGAGCAAGTCTTTCATACTTATTCCATGTTGATTTTTCCTTAGTCTAACAAGTCCCATTTTGATTTTTCCTTAATAGAATAAGCCATAGATTCATGAAAATCCTACCATAAATACTACAAGTAATCTTAATAATATTTTGACTTATAGATGGCCCTTGTAAGTTTTCATTTGTTGTAGAGTCAATTGATCCTTGATCCTCTAAGCTTGAAAGCAAATAGAGTTTCAAAATGGGCCTCTTCCTCATATAATGCTACTTACATAGGACTTGGCTTTATGTCAAGATCATTAGTTAAGGTATTCACTTATTCATATACTTTTCATTCTTTATCCACAACCTTGTTTAAAGGACAATAATTGTCTCATCTTCTTCTATGTCTTTTCCAATGCTAAGAAACTAGACCTAAAATCCTTTCCATATAAGTGAAGTCAAAGCATTAAGAAATTTGAAATCGAATCTACAAATCCATTTTATAGAGTTTGTGTTAGAATTGTACACAACATAGTTTCTATGGATGTCCAAAAAGGATTATATATTATAGTACATTGATCTAAGTATGACCAACATTAAAATCCCTAAACATGAACTACCTTGATCTTTGAGACTTTGAGATGCTTAATGCAATTATCCAAGAGAGTAGAAAATGGAGTGCTAAGTTTAATCATGAACCCTAATGTTGGCAAAGGTATAATGGTTGTCATAAAACAAGGCCTTGGTGGAGGACTAATTTCTCACCCTAGAGGCAAAACCAACTAAGATTCTCCAATAGGATGATGTAATTGGTCAAGATGATTCAAAGCTAGTAGAATTTGTAAGATTTGATAGAAAATATGGCACTATGGAAGATAATAGTGAGCACAAGTACAAAAGAGAGAGTAGGAGAGATTGTCAAACACAAACAACTACTAATGGCTAAAGGCTTTGACCATCAATATACCCCTTATAAGATTCAATGGTCATATAGATACACATTGGATGGAGGATAGTGAGTGTACAAAGTATGATGGTCATTAGCTATGATACACTAGAGGATAGCATTGCCTATGTTTATATCGTGCTGCCAGTCATAGATAAATATGGCAAGTTGCCTTGACTCGTTACCTACAAGGTGTGACTAAATGTAACATTCCTATCTAATGGATGTTCGATAACACAATTTTGATAGTTCATGAAAGGATACATCTACGCAACCCTATGCAAAATTCCTAAGGAATATCCAAACTTTGTGACTTATGACCTAAAAAGGAGATCCTAAAAGACTTCTAAGGTCTCCTAACAAAGTTTCTAGTATCGTTTGTGGATAGCTACTTATGCAAGTCAACCCAAACTAAGGTGGATCCTTACCACACTTGGTTCAAGGAGTGAGAAATTAGTGGGGTCTAGAGTGCATCTCCCCCTCTACTTATACTGTATAGTCTCACTTGATTCTAGGACGATGCTTCTAGGATGTTCAACTCTTCCTAGACCTTCCTAATCTAACACTCTTGTGAGGAACCTCTTGTTTAATTGAGATCAACCTATCATAGAACAAATCCATCAAGGTTCACCCCTTTGCTTCCCATTGAGATGGGGTTTGCTTAATTTTCTGATTTCCTCACATGTTCATTTGATGTCTATAAATAGCTTCCAGAAAATAGTAGCAACAATGTACTTTCTCTAAGGTACAATGCCAAGCTGGTATTATGTCCCTTACACAAGGACCCATATCCAAAGCACCTAGATACATGTGTTCAACTCTCATAGACACAAAATATAATCCATCCTTTATTTAGAAGAGGGTCTTTTAATATTCATCAGCATTAGGCCCCATGGATTTTCTATCCCTATCCTAGGCTCAATGTGGGGTGTCTAGAGCTTCCCTAACTTGCATGTTGTCATAGGAGCAAACCTTGCCTTCTATGATGGCCTTCTCACCACTCCACCTTTGGCCATTGTATCGAGTAATGCCCTTCCATGTCTCTTACCGTTAGGTATCTTTTTCATTATGTGATCATGGAGATGATCCACCTTGCATCAAACCTTTGTTTGAAAACCCATAGAATGAGTACAACTCTCCCTCTTAGGGGATTTTTAGGGTTCAAAAAAAGACAAGGTGCACAACCTATTTTTAACTAGAAAGTAATGTATTTTCCAAAGCTAACTAGGAATATCTTACAACATTTATATTAAAACCAATATTATTCCCTTTGATTGTCCCATGAGTGATAATGAGTTCATCAACATGCTCCTCATAAAAATGTAGCTACACAAGAAGCAATATATAACTATATGTCTAATATTTATGTTACCATGCATCTCAAACTTAAGAATACTCGAGCGACTTGAGTACATGGGGTAGAAGCTATTCTTAGTTCTCATCATTACAAGTACACCAGGGATAAAGATAGTCCCTTTCCACTCAATCATTCAGTTACTCATAATCTTAATAATTATGTAACAAACATAGCTAATTATATCAAACTTAAATGGTTGAGAAACTTATACTTAACAATTACCTTATAAATCCAAGATGATTCCAAGATACCTAGAATGCTTCTCTAATGTTAGGGATTGTTGATACCATCTTGGCTAGATGCTCTAAACATGAAATACTCCTCTTAGGTGCCATGTTGAGCTCCTAGCCTTATCTCCTTTAGATTGATGGAGACAAAGACTCATTGTAGTGGATTCTCTCTTCTTGTTGCACTAATGATAGCAAGAGTTAGCTTGTAAATAGTTTCCTTTGTGAATTTTCCAACCTCTCCTCTTAATTTGCTATGTATGCAATTCATCTCTCTCACTCTTCTCCTCTTGCTCTCAAGAAACTTCTTGGAATAGGAGGGGATCATAGCTTGTGGATGGTAACAACAAAACAAAGGGGTGGTAATGGCTATAAAAGAAGGGCTATAGTGGTCACAATGAGAAGGGTTGAGACCTCCCTATTTCCCTTTATCAATAATAATAGCAATGGTGTATCAACTAAGAGGAGTAGCCTCAAAATGACCCTTTTACCCATAGTTATAAGATCCTCCATTGATGCTTACCCATAGTTATAGCTAGTGGTGTTTTTCTCGAGTTGCATGGCATTAATGAGTGGCATGGACTAGAGTTGATAGAGATGATGAGATGGAACTTTTTTGACGAGATGAAGATGAAGAGGATGAAAGATTTTTAGGATTTTCTTTTTCTTTTGTTGTTACTATTATTCTTTCTTTTCGAAAAATTTCTCTTTTATGGTCTCACTCAAAAGCCACCTCTTACACACATGCATATTCACTTGTCTCTAGGTTCTTATGTTTACAGATTTGTGTGCATTTGTGATTGAAGGGCACTATGTTGTGACCAAACATTGGAAAATACATCAAATATACATAAAGAGTTGATTTCAATTGTCAAAGGGTTAAATATTTGGTCGTGCTTATCAAGAAGGAATAGGTTTTGAAGGCCCATGCCTTTTCGAGCAAGCATCATAGGAGTCTAGCATTGCCTAAGTTGAGGAGTCTCATGATAGGCAACTATATAGCCACTTCCTTTGGCAAGTTTAATTTGTTGCTATGGAGATTAACTATGAACAAGTTCCCCACTAGAAGTGGGCTAAGCAAATGGATGCCCCTAGACACTCACTACCCACTATAAATATTTTGTTGAGGATGCCTTTCAACCTTTTTGGGCTTGCAAGCACACTCGTGGGATAGGGAGAAAGCTATAAGATTGGAGATGTAGAGCACAATTTCATAATGTAGCTTCTTGGAATATGGCCATAATTGGGCAAAAGCGGAGGATGTTGCCCCCCCCTTGTTCTTGAAGCTTGGTAGATCATTAGATGTGTAGCCATTTTGAAGATTTGGGAAGGTAGAAATGTTTTCTATTCTCAACCAAGCTCGGTTATTTTCAAACTCAAGTGATCACTTTCCTAGATTTTGTAATTGGGTGTTATCCCCGCTCAAGGTCAAGTCCAAGGACAATAACTAGAAAATTATTGTTGTTAAGTTACAATGCTCTATGAGAGTGTGAAATGCTTCTTTTGTAAGGCTATACATATTGCTTTACTTCAATACAATCCATAATATTCCAAAAGTGAACACTTAAGGTTTATATTCTTGGTAAGATAGAACAAAATACCAAGTGTTGCACACAACACCTTCGATCTTGCAATTTTCATAAAGTGTTAGGATCATGGTATGAAATATATGATGATTGTTTGTCATATCATATTATTATGTTATTCAACATTTTGTATGTTGATAGTACCTCATATATGCTTCAAAATTGCTATGCTTTCATTCATTTATTATCATGCTTGATTATTCATGTTGATGTACATTTGTTACTATGGTGCAATGGAGAATCCTTGAAAAATACAACTTTTGTTAATTAGTATGGTTTTAAAAACATTATGTATAAAAAAATCCACTAAACTAGCTACAAATATATTCATACTTTATATAAGAGCTTCCTCTTTCTATCATGAAATTGCATTAGAGATAGTCATTACTCATCTAGATGGGATTTATATTACTAAGATACTCCACTTCATTACCCCTACTCCCATCGAGCACAAATAGATTTTCATAGTGGAAGTGTAAAGAAGGTTCAATGCCAACAAGGAGAAATTAAAGTAAAAACAAGTAAAACCAATAATCTTGTTTTTAGCGATGACACTGTAAACTAGTGTATGTCCTGAGCAGATTTACAAGATGACAACCATTCTGACTCCTGTTCATTCTAACAACTCTCTGACTTCCACATTCTCTCTCTCAATAAACAAAGATGAACAACATTTTCACGGAGTACTCAATAGAGAAAACGTCCTTCATAAACCAAATAGGTGAGCATAACATGTTAAAGCTTTAGAGCATGAAACACCAATAGACAAATTGACAAACCATCTAACTTCTTCATTGCCAAAACCTAGCTCTGTTTCTTACATATGCTTACATCTAATTATACCCATCTACATCCATATTTCACACAAGCACAACTACCCCTTTATATCTTAACATCAAAATATCATTTGAACTTCTACCAAGATCTCAAAAGTCACCATCGACCCCTATGGTTACATATCTTATGACAACTTAACATTTCTCCTAAGTATACCCTAAACACCTGGCATAGTCTAGTGGCTCAGGCCAGAAGCTAACCTCAAACTCACAATCCCTTGATCCGATATGCCTTCCACCTTATCGATAGCTTTGCTTTTATTTGTTCCATCCAATCTAGCTTCCACGATCATTTCTCGATAATCCACAGTCTGCATTTGAGTGGCATTCTTCAGACTACACAACTGACCCTTCTTCATCCCCAAAGTCAACTCCCACATACTTTACTGAAATGTCTTCACCCTTTTTTATCATCCACTTTGGAATTTTAGGAACTCTTCCAAAGAACTTCTTCAATCCAAACCCATTCACACTGGCTTCAAAATTGGAGTCCCAAAAACATCTCTTAACCAAAATGTTCCTTGGCCCAATTTTTCCACAATCTGATATGGTCCAAAGTACGTAAGCTTCAATTTACCTAGGTATGGCCCTAGATTTGAATTATATAGCATTACTCAGTCACCTTTCTAAAATATCTTAAATTTGACATGTCTTCCAGCCACGCTTGTCTTCTATGCTGCTGACCAATTTCTATTACGTATGCATTGTGAATTCTGTCCTCTTCCAATATTAGCAACTCTCTTTGACAATGCAAAATTGAATCCTTTGGGCTTAGTCAATGCTAAACAACTAGCCTCAAACTAGGTGTCACATATTCCATTGGAACAACTACTTCTTTTCCATAAACTAGCTTGAAAGGTGTCAGGCTTGTTGCCACTTTATATGCTGTTTTGAATTACCATAACACTTAATCTAACTTTTCATCCCAGTCTGATGTGTTATCTTAAACAATCTTCTTCAAAATCCTCACCAACACCTTATTTGTGCTTTCAGCTTGTCCATTTTCTTATGGATGATATGAGCTAGACTTCTTGTGGAGAATCATATGCCTAGATGTCAACTCCTCAATGACTGAATTTAGAAAATGCACACCCTGATTCAATACCAATTCAATTGGGCATCCAAATCTAGTTGTGATGTTCTTGTAGAGAAACCTAACCACACTTGTTGTTGTCCCTCAAAGGTACTGCTTCTATCAACCAAAATGTACCTTGCTCCTATCCTTTTGTCCTTTGGCTTTATAGGTCCAGACCCCATTTCTGAAATGGTTCAAGTGATCATAATGGGTGATCATGCATCTAATCCATCTGAGTTGGTTGACCAGTTTCTTGACATTGAAAACATTCTCTAGCAAAATTGTGAGCATCTCTCAAAATAATGGCCACCACAAGCCTACTTGCATAAATTTTTGCCTTGTAATTTCTCTTTAAAAAGGTCCCCCCCAGCCATTCCGCAATGAGCTTCTTGCAAAACTACCTTATGTTCTTTGTTTGGAACATATCTGCAAATAATATGATATGCTCCTCTTCTATATAATGATCCAACAATAATCAAGCATGGCCTACTCCTCAAGCCAAATTTCCTCTTCTAATCTGTTGTCATGTTGGGAGGTAATACTCCATTTGTCAAAAACTACAACATTTGGTCATATCGGTTGTCATAAGACTATCCTTCCACCTAAAACAATTTCGCATCTAGCGATTGATCTGACACTCCTCATGTCTCATGTGCATTCTCCAACCTACTGAGATAATCCATCATTGCATGTTGATTTCTAGGAGTATGTAGTACTATATAATCAAAATCTTGCAACAAAAGCATCCATCTATAAGTCTTCTTTTCAGCTTTGGCTTCTTAACCAAGAATATCAGTGCTTGATGGTAAACATGAAAGACAACTTTGTTCCCCAACACAGATAGTGCCTAAAATTTTCCAATGCAAAAACCATCCCTAAAACTTCTCATTCAGTGATGATGTAAGCATAATAGACTCATCTGAACAACCTTGGTTCTTCTTCTGCATCAAAATCACTCCAATTACTATATCCGATGCATCTACAAATACATGAAAAGGTAACTCCCAATCTGGTGGTTGGAGAATAGGTGATATTATCAACATCTTCTTTATAATTTGAAAGGCTTTTTCCTGGGCTTCACCCCACACAAACTCCACATCTTTCTTTGTCAAATGGCTCAAAGGTGCACTCCATCTGCCAAATACCTCAAATATCACTTATGCCATTTTATCTGACCCACAAACTTCATAACTACATTTAGGTTGTCAAGTGCTACTGCTTTCTAAATTGCACGGATCTTATTAGCATCAATCAACATACCTTCTTGCAAGATGATATGCCCCAACAATGTTGCTCTTTGGACTGCAATTGTACACTTGTGCAGATTTAAGGACATTCTAAACATTCTTCATCTTTTGAAACATTTCTTGAGATACTCTAGATGCTTAATCTTCTTTCCGAATACTAAAAAATCATCCATGAAGATCTGCATAAACTCTATCACATATGGCTCAAAAGTTTTGAAAGCTAGAATTGAAAACGAAGGACCAAAACTCATAATTGTATAGGCAAATGCTCTCCACTCAATAATAAATGCTATCTTTGCTATATCCTCCTTTGCCATCAAAATTTGATTGTACCCTGAAAATTCATCGAGAAAGCTATACATCTAATGCCCTGCTACAACATCCAGAAATTGAATCAATAGACAACAATGGGAATGGATCTACAATGGTTGCTGCATTTAATTTCTATCATCCACACATACATGGATTTTGCCTAGCTTCTTAGGCACTACGACAATTGGTGACAACCACTCTGCCTAGTCTACTAGTCTAATGAAATTGACTTTCAAAAGTTTATACAGCTCCTCCTTGACTTGTTTGGCATAATTCAAATTCCTATGATGTTGGTACTAAATTATTGGCACTACATCCTCCTTCAACTTTATCTAATGCTTGTACACTTTAGGATCCATACCCTTCAAATCGCAATATTCCCAAGAAACAGATCCATTAATTCCTATAACAATTTCTTCAAATCCTCCTTGAATTCCTAATCCAAGTGGACACTGCCTTTGACTACCTTTGGATTTTCCTCTGATCCCAGGTTTAGGCCACGTGGATCATCTTCTTTGAGTCTTGAAACTTTGTCCATTAGTTTGTCATATAGAAACTCTACTCTAGTGATTGCCTCCTTTGGTGCAACATCTCCATCCAAAGAAACTATATCCTCCTTCACATTTTTGACATCCTCCTCTAACTTCTGCATTTGATCTTGTGTTGAACTGTCTTCCACATGTTGACTATACACTGTCTTGGATTCCTCCTGCAAAACATATCAGTCAATAATCCATTCCACATCTACTTCAAATACAAGAACTACAGTTGGATTGTCTGCCAAGAAACACGCCTCTTCATCATCCTCAACTTCTTCCACCAAACTAATTGTCTGAGCCATCATTGGGTTCAATGACATCGACAACTTCTTCTTAGAACCCATAAGAAATCTTACCAAATTATTCCCCTATTTCAATATCGCTTCATTCTTTTCCAAATCTTGCTTGAGCTTTGTTGTTTTAAACAATGGCCTTCCCAACAGCATTGTATAGGCATTCATTGCATCTTGCATATTTAAGACAACAAAATTTGCTTGAAACTACAATCTGTGCACTTTGAGAATTGGCATCTAAGCATTCCAATTGGTTGAACCCTTCACTATGATCTGCCATCCTCACTTGAAATGTTATCGGTTCCAACTTTTGCATTTTTCAACTTCAAAAATTCAGTTTCTAACAAATTATTCACTCCATAACCACCATCTAGCAAAACATTCAGAAACATTCAACCATCAAATTCTAGTTGAACAGTTGGGATAGTAAAATCCACATCATCAGGACTGATCTGATAACTCCCCTGACTTTGCTTCAATTCATTCAAAACTTCTAGAACTTTTGACTTCCTCGTGGCCAAATAAGATTTTCCTCTAAATATTGGAACCAATGAAAGCAATTGATCCAATGTGAAATGCATTGGGGTATTCAATAATTCTTGAAACAATGCTCATTGAGAATAGTCACATTCAAGAGAACAATCCGTTGATACCTGATTTGTCCCATGATCCTAAGGAATATCTACATTTATCAAATTACTTTGTGGTGCCTTATCTTTTTCTAGTTGTTGTGCAAGTGGGATGGTAACTAAGGTAACTGCTTACTAGGTCCCTACTGATTCCACCCTTGTTGATTCAATCCCTGTGGGTTCCAGCCTTGTTGATTCCAATTAGATGGTTATTGCCAATTCCGTTGTTGTGGCCAACTTTATTGTTGACCCCAATTTCCTCCCCATGATGGTCTAAAATTCTACCATCCACCAAATCTTGGTCAACTTCCTTGATTGAAATCTCCTCTGAATGGTGGTCTTCTTGATTTGAATGGTGGTCTCCAATTTGAATATGGTTGCTGCTACCTCTGCCATCCTTGCTTATTGAATGATCTCTATTGTCCTGAAGATTCCAGAAGAACTCCATGAGCTTGTGCCATATTTTGCCGAATCCTCTAATGTATCCTTTTAGGAATTATTCCCCTAAATTTCAGATTATACCAACAATCTTTTGTCTTATGGCCATCCTTATCATCATAGATTTCACAATGAGTTGTCTTATTGCTTGACTCTTTCTTGACTCTCAATTCCTTCAATTTCTTTTCTACCAACTTTTCAATCGAATTATCCTTCACCTTCTCCTTTGACTTGTTATTGGAACTCTTTTTGTGTTTCTTTTTCCTATCCTCATCTTCATCTAAATCTGAATTAGTATTTGAGTCATCATCACTATCTAATTCCGAATCTATCTCCAAATTGGAATTGTTTGATTTTGTGTCTAACTCCTCATCTAAACCCTCATCACTGTTATCATCTTTTGACTTCTTCTTCTTTTTCCCCTTCAACTTTTTCTTCTTCTTATCCTTGGAATGCTTCTGTGCTGAACTGGGATTTGATAATCCAAATCTCTTTTCTACCCTTGTGGTAGTGTCCACCAATGCATCCAATCTAGCCACACCTACTATTACATTCTACAACTCCTTTCGCAACCCATTCATGAAATATCCCGCAAGCATTTCATTTATAGGTCTCTCCGCATTTGTGAGCCTATTCAAATATTATTTGAATTTTTGTGCATAATCTTCCATAAACATCCTCTTTTGCTTAATGTCTGTGAGTTTGGAAAGCACTTCATTCGAAGTCTTCTCCTCCAGAAACTGACTCAATAATCCTCTCTATAATGCATCATAATTGGAAAAATGTCATGTATTGACATTGCTAAACCACTTCATAGCTTTGCCCTCCAATGTTACCTCAAACTGACGCATCTTAGCTTGCGCATCATATATTCCGTCAAATCCTCTCGGCTGCCATCTTGTCTCATATTGAGCTACATGCAATCAAGGTCTTCTTTAGAATTTCCTGAAAAGGTCCTAAACTTGACGCGTAAAACTACTCTAGCCACCAACACCATGTTTTGAAGCATATTTGCGGATAATTGGCCTACCTATGTTGATGTTGATGATGATGCTAACCCCAATGATGGTGGTCGAGGTGCTTTCAACATTTCTCTTCTCCCTACTGTTAAAGGATCAAACTACAATCTCTTCCTGGCCAATAATGTCGGTTGTAATACTACTGTGCTTATGAATTGTAGAATTATCTACCTATTTTCCTCTAGTACATCTCTTTTTGATGGGTCATTGAAAATACCACCATAATCCTTTGCTTCATCGAATTCCTTTGTATCCGTCTTTGATTCCTCCTCTAAACTATCACTTTGCATCCCAATTTCTTCACCTCCTTCCTGCAATCCCCAATTCTAGCCATATCCCCCTTGCTAGGAACCTTGCCACCTTGCTATTGATCTTGTAAAATAAGGATGAGATTGTCTCCCCGTATCCTCCAAATCAAAACTAAATAGCAATTAGAATTATACAAATTCTGAAAGAATTCCAAACGGCATCCCAAACATCTACTTGGTAACCTCTTTGGCACTCATCAATTGCACAGAAGAAAATGAATCCAACCATGACAACCCATCGTGATTGCCAGCGTAAACTAGTGTATGTCTTAAGCACATTTACAAAATGACAACCATTCTAACTCATGTTCTGACAACTCTCTAACTTCCACATTCTCTCTCATTAAACAAAGATGAACAACATTTGCATGGAGTACTCAATAGAGAACATCCTTCATAAACCAAACATGGTGAGCATAACATGTTAAAGCTTTAGAACATGAAACACCAACATACAAATTGACAAACCGTCTGACTTCTTCACTGCCAAAACCTAGTTTTGTTTCTTGCATCTGCTTACACCTAATTACACTCATCTACATCCATATTGCGTACAAGCACAACTACCCCTTATATCTTAACATCAAAATGTCATTTCAACTTCTACCAAGATCTCAAAAGTCACCATCAACCCCTATGATTACATATCTTATGATAAATTAACATTCCTCCTAAGTACACCCTAAACAAACACTTAAAATTTTAAAATCTCTAGCAACTACTTGAAATGGAAGGATGTCATTTTTATTGTAATATATTGATCCCATAGGATTTTCCCAAGAACTTGGTTAATATCCAAACATGGATTGTCATCATACTTTGATATGCATGCACATGTGGGCACATGCACAGATATGCACACATGCGAAAGGCTTATCATAATGGCTTACCTCAAGTTTCAACTACCTCTCCCACCTCCAAGTCATCCCATGCTCCTACTTCTTAGTAGCCTCTCCCAGCTTACATCATTTAAGTAGATTGTGATTTATGGTATCTTTTAGGTAGTCTCCTTGCCTCACATCATTTGATTTATTTGGGGCCAAGTCTTGTTTTTGAATCAAAGTACTTTGAAATTTTAAATGTAGAGAAATTTTAGAAAGAAATAGGTAGCATATGACATATATCACTTCATAGGAAGTGATGATGGGCCTCCAAATTCAACTTGCATAAGCCTCTTGATCAAACAAAATACTTAACTCAGTCAAGTGCATGATGTAAATTAAATTATTTATGTATATTCTCCTTTGATTTTGTGTGTGTGTGTGTGTGTGTGTGTACTTCATATATATAAGAGCTAGAGAGAATAGACTCCATTAACAATGCTTAGAATTGTAGTGTACTGATTATCTATTTCTTTTTGCAACAAGCATTGATCATTGATGGTAAATATGTAAGTATCTTGATAGGTGACATTTGAATTGTAAGTTCATAGCCTTAGGTCTACAAATTTTAACAAACATTCCTCGTAAATCCTTCTTATTAAAATATGTATTAAAAGCTTAATCAATTCGTACTCATTATACTTTTGGAGTAGACAATTACATTTTTGGGCCATATTACCCCACTCCCGCTAAATAGATCATAAAAACCAAAACTAAACCCCAATGACCATTAGCTCAAGTTTACCTTTGGTAAATGTATTTCCACACTAACATGTATATATAAGCACATTTTGTGTGTGTGTGTGATCCTTTATGTGTATCTACATTTCAATGTACACATAGGCCTATCAATAAAGAAACTAAATATTAACTCAACTTACAAGTCTTTATACATCTAACCTAAGTATGCATGGGAAGCATGATACAAGATTCACCTATCTTCATGTTTTGCTAGCAAAAGGAAGCATCCTCCTACCATAAAAGTATGAAGCTACTAAGGCACAACCTTATGAACTTTACAATGACACGTTTCCACACAAAACTTTATTGAAAATGAGGAGAAAATAGATTGCCATTAGATGATGCATTGTTTGAATGTTTTTCAAAAGTGAAGATATAAAAGCATGAATTACTAGGCTCACATAAAACTTGCATCTAAAATCCAAAAATTTGTGTCATAACTTTAAGTTCTTAAAAGGGTGCATCATTACACATGGAGTGTGCCATCATGTGTTATGAGGAAAGCATGCTATTTGTTTAGTTTTTGTGAGCAAATGCCTCATGAGCTTTGCAATCATGCCAACCATGCAAAACTTGGTTAGCATGCATCTATGCACAAGGCTTTGAGCTTATAGACTATTAGAAATTGTAGTTCATTAGAGGATACAATAAGTTCTTCTAATACATGTGCACAACTAGCCAAAAGCAATCAAAAAGTGATCCTTGATCAAGAACACTAGCATTCTGTGCGTGCTTCACGTGCACAAAACGCTAGGCTGCTTCGTGACAGCTTCGTTGCCTCGAAGCAGCAAGCGAAGTTGCCGTGCTATCGCACGGCAACTTCACTCAACAATCCATTTCTCATCTTTCTCTCTCTTCTTTTTCCTCTCTCTCTCTCTCTCCCCCAAATTCCCTATGTTTAAATTTTCTTTCTCTCTCTCTCTCTCTCTCTCTCTCTCTCTCTCTCTTTCTTTGCCTTCTATTTTAGTTTATTTTTTCTTTTCTCCTAGTTTTCTCTCTCCTCTCTTTTTTCTCTCCCCGCTTTTCTTTTCTCTCTCTCTCTCCTTTTATTCTCCCCCCTCTCTCCTCTCTTTTCCTTCTCTCTCCCTCTCCTCTTTTTTCCTTTTTTTTTCTTCTTCTCTCTCTCTCTCTTCATTCTCTTTTTAAATTTTTTCTTTTCTCTCTCTCTCTCTCTTTCCTTTTGTTCTCTTTGTGCCTTTCTTCTCTCTCTCTCTCTCTCTCTCTCTCTCTCTCTCTCTCTCTCTCTCTCTCCCCTCTTTTCCTTCTCTCTTTCTCCTCTATTTTTTATTCTCTCTCTCTTTTTTAAGTTTTATATTTTCTCTCTCTACATATTGTCTCTCTTCTTCTTCTTCTTCTTTCACTTTCTTTCCCCTCTTCCCAGTCTCTCTTAAAGTATGTAAATTTTATCTTTTTCCTGTATATAATTCTCTCTTTATGTTTATATTCTCTCTCTTTTTCTCCTCTCTCTCTCTCTCCGCTCCCTTTTCTTATTCTCCCGTTTCTCCTAATTTTCCTTTTTTTCTTCTCTCCCTCTCTCCCTTTTAAATTTTATCTTTTTCTTCTCTCATTCTCTCTCATTTTGTTCTCAGATGCCCGGCATACTCAGAGTTGAGATCTAGATACACATTGAGCAGCTCACTTCAGGGATGTATGACTGATATGGATCAAAGATCATTTGGCCGTTTTCTGGGAGAGGCATGGCACATCAGAGAGTAGAGCACACAGCGGGTCCCAGTCAGAGAGGGGCCCACCCAGATGACTATTACACAGTTCTTTCAGACAGACAGAGTGAGAGCTACTGTACCAGCCTCCAGCCAGACCTCCGGGCTCACACTACAGCAGGCTAAGGACCAGCGTACCTGACGCCGCACGAGGATCCGTGGGTTTCGGACCCCACAGCCACACTGACAGGAGATCCGGAGGATTCTTGATCTACATCGACAGCAGACTGAGATCCGACGATACTCGACACATTGGATCTCAGATCTCCAGTTTGCTCTTTCTCCACCGCCGCCGATGTACCACATCCTGCATCCAGGAGGGATCACCTGCTATTAGCGACTTCGACGACTGCTACTACATCCCAGGATAGTATATCTCCCTGCATCTGTTACATATACACATCGCACCACTTTATCACAGCCGACAGTTGTTCCCCTATCATAGCCGACATTTGTTCCCCTTTTGTAGCCATTATCTGGAGTACCAGAGCTACATACGCATATACACATACACGACACTTATCACACTCACAGCACCGTATTTTCAGTTTCCAGTTTTTAGCTTTTCATTCAACACTTTTATTTTGGATAGCTGGACCTCATTAGTTGTATCACAGTTTGTCTCATAGGCCAGTTTTGGTCTTTAGAAGACGTTAATATAACTTTCTTTCTTTCTTTCTTTTCTCTCTCTCTCTCTCCTTCTCTTTCCCTCCCTCTCTCTCTCTCAAAAAATATTTAAATTTTAAAAATAATTTTCTATTTTTTCATCTCTCCTCTTTTCCTCTTTCTTCTTCTTCTTCTCTCTCTTGCCTCTCCTCTCCTTTCTCTCTCTCCTATTTTTTCCTTTTTTTAAATCTCTTTAAAATTTTTTCATTTCTCTGTCTTTTAAATTTTATCTTTCCTCTCTCTATAATTCTCTCTATGTTTAAATTCTCTCTCTTCTTCTTCTTATTTTCTCTCTCATTTTCTTCTCTCTGTCTCTGTCTCCCTCTCTCATCTCTTTTCTTTTTTTCTCTCTCTCTCTCTCTCTTAAATTTTATATTTTCTCTCTCTATAATTCTCTTTCTCTGTTCCCCCCCTCTCTCTCTCCCTCCCTCTCCTCTTTTTTTTTTGCTCTTTGTATATTTCTCTCTCTCTCTCTCTCTCTCCTTGTTTTAATTAAAAAGAAAGTTTCTCTTTTTTATTTTATTTTTCTTTTCTCTTTCTTTTAAATTTTATATTTCCTTTCTCTATAATTTTATCTCTATGTTCAAATTCTTTCTCTATAATTCTTCTTATTATTTTCTCTCTCTCATTTTCTTTTCTTTGTCTCTCTTCCCCCTCTCTCCTCTCTTTTCCTTTTTTCTTTTCTTCACTCACTCTCTCTCTTAAATTTTATATTTCCTCTCTCTGTAATTCTCTCACTGTGTTTAAATTCTTTCTCTTCTTCTTGTTATTTTCTCTCTCATTTTCTTCTCTCTGTCTCTCTCCCCCTCTCTCCTCTCTTTTCCTTTTTTTTCTCTCTCTTAAATTTTATATTTCATCTCTTTATAATTCTCTTTCTCTATGTTCCCCATCTCTCTCCCTCCCTTCCTTTCCTCTTTTTTTTTTTGCTCTCTCTCTCTCTCTCTCTCTCTCTCTCTCTCTCTCTCTCTCTCTCTCTCCTTATTTTAATTAAACAAAACATATGAGAGAGAGAGACAGAGAGAACCTAGGCCCTATGCATGAGAGAGAGGGGGGAGAGGTAGAAGAAAAATGTTTAATTAAAAAAGACTATTCTCTTTCCTCTTTCTCCCCCTTCTTTTTATCCTCCTCCTTCTCCTCCTCCTCCTCCTCCTCCTTCTTCTTCTTCTTCTTCTTCCTCTCTCTCTCTCTCTCTCTCTCTCTCTCTCTCTCTCTCTCTCTCTCTCTCTCTCTCTCTCTCTCTCTCTCTCTCTCTCTCTCTCTCTCTCTCATTCTCAAAATGTATGAAAAACTATGTTTGAAAAAATTTAAATTAAAAAAACTTTTAAAATGTTTAATTAAAGAAAAGTTTAAATTAAAAAGTTTAATCTAAATGTGTGTGTGTGTGTGTGTGTGTGTGTGTGTGTGTGTGTTAAACTTTTGATTTAAAAAGGAGTTTGATTTAATTAAAGGAGAGAGAGAGAGAGAGAGAGAGAGAGAGAGAGAGAGAACCTAACCCTACACATGAGAGAGAGAGAGGGGGGAGAGGGGAAGAATTTAATTAAAAAAAGGATGGGAAAAGAAAGAGAGAGATTATAAGTGAGAGAGAGGGGAAGGGGTTTTAATTTAAAAAAGAGAGGTGAGGGGAGAGAGAAGGCTTTAATGAAAAAAGGGAAGGGGAAGAGAAAATGAGATATTGCATGTGAGAAAAAGAGGAGGGGAAGGAGTTTTGATTTAAAAAAGGAGGTTTGGAAAAGGAGATAGGTTTGGGAAGCCTGCTGGATGTTCGGGGCTTTCCGAACCTATAGCTAAAATAATATAGTAATAAGATGTTGCTCAAGGCTGGTCGCAAAACTCATGAAAATTTCTTGAACTTGTATCTCAAATTAGAGTACAATTATTTGAGACTACATGATTGGAAACTTGCACCTCATAATAGACACTTGTTTTGGATGGGCACATCAATCTAGATAGTTTTTTAAAGCTACATGCTATTGAAAACATAAGCAAAGCCTTTTGGATAATATGGTGATCCTTTCAAGTCCAAGTCTAGGAAGTAGGGCCCCAAAAGTGGTATTTCTTTTAAAAGGCACATTAGCATAACTCACACAATGCTTAGCTTTATAAAGTACACCTTACCTAGTTTTCATTAACTAATCATGATTGTTTATATCTTGAAAAAAATGGACTCCTTTGAAGTGACATGCTTGTGACACGTACCCCAGGTAGGTACAAAATTTCTTATGAAGAGGAGTTGGCAAAGTGTATGTTTTCTTCATCACAAAAAAACACAAAAGGGATGTTAGAAAGAGATCGTATTTTGCTTAACGCTATAGGACATGTCAAGCTAGGTGTCTCTAACTTCCAATTGTTTTGTAGAGTAGAAAAAAGGATTGTGCAAGTAGTTTACTTTTCCAAGTAGTCTTACTAAATGAATAATGTTCTTAAGCACATCATAGATCATAATGTGAGGTAAATTAAAGCCATCGTTAGCATCAAATTTCGGTGTTGTCTTTCATATGACACTTTCCATGCATGATACTAAGCTTTCCTCAACAAAAGCATAGTATCATGTAGAAAACAAGCATTTCCTAAATAAAAGTATGACTATTGTGCTCATTCATGATGGAAAATCTTTTTTTCAAGGTTTGATTCCAACATTGACATAATGGATGTCTCTACTTTTTGAAATTGGCTGGCAACCACTTTTCTAGAAAGGTTTCGAATGTTGATCGTTTTCCAACCCATGAATCTCAAAGAGTTTATAGTTCAAAGAGAGGTTATCTCCTTAGATGATTTCACTAGGAAGGGGTGATTTGACCTCACAAGGATTTCTTTGTGAGTTTTGTGAACAACTTCTGCAATTACTAGGTAGCCTATTATTGTGCCCCTTTGCATCCACCTAATTTATCATATGAAAAATATAATTAAATGCATTAGAAATTGCAGTATACCTTGGATCAATTGTTCTAACTTTTCCTTTATGCAAAAATTCCATTTTGGCTACAAAAATAGATGCAGTAAGGTCTACTTATGGACTTCAAAGTCAAAATCCCAATGTACTTTTAGCACTCTAAAGTATTTCTATTTACATAAATGTGCAAGACTTTTAGTTGGCTTATATTATAAGACCATGTTTATGGCATGGGAGTTTTCTTACACTTAGTCTTATTGGAAATCATATGTGGTTGGAACCAGTAGAGTACTTTGACACAATTCCATAGTCAATAAGTCAGCTTAGCTACTTAACATCAATCTATTTTTTTTATTGAAGAAACGTGCAATTTAGAAAGCTCCAAAGTTTGTACGAGCTTGAGCTCATTTCTAAAAGCTTCTTGTAATCAAATTCTCTTGTTATTGCTTGCTATCCACTCTTTCATGTGAGTGATGATAAGATTGTCGTTTTACTTAGTCATCTTTTGTACTCTTTCACGTGAGTAAGCAAAGGTAGTTTGGGTCACATCAAAGAAGTCTAGACTTGATAAAGGTAAGTCAACACTTTATAGACATGTTGAACATGTTCAAATCTTCCTAGATGACATCAAAATCTTTACTTGGGGACTAGTGCATGTTCATTTCATGAGAGCACCTCAAACCTTTTAAGGTGAGTTTATTGTGCCAGAGCCAAAATACATTGAAATGAGCATTTAAACTTTTGTAGCATGTTAATATGGCTCTAAACATCCAAAATGGTGGTGACATGTCACATTTGCTTAAATATTGTTCCTCTAAGGTCAATTTGTACATGATGCCCTCTACTCTCAAGTGCATCAACACCTACATCCCTTTTTTCCTATGGTTTTCCACATGTTGTAGGTACAGAGTGGGTTACTTCTTTATTCAATGATAAGTGTAAGACCCTCTCTCCTACATTGCACTTGCTTATTCCATATACACTACATTGTGAGTTATTTGCCACATAGGAAACCTTGAATTCTTGGTTGTACATAAGAAATATGGACTTCTTCCTCCTTGTTTAAGGCTTGGTTCTTGGAAATATGAGACATTTAAATAGAATTCTTATTTAAGTGTAATGTGGGATAAAAGTGGTTGATGCCTTTGTAGGCATTTTTTACATTAAACACCTTTCTAAAGCTCCTCATTAACTAGGACAACCTTCACAAATCTCTTTGATATTTCCAAAGAAAATTGATGCACCCTTTTTAAAGCAAAGTTTTTGTGAATATTGTGATGAGAGTGGACAATGAGATAAGAATATGCATGAGAGCCTAAGAACTACTAGGTTGTATTATCTATACTTTATGTATAAGAAGAGGACATATATGCAAGATGATTGTAGGTGGGCAGTTACTACCATCCACAAATATCCTTTCTAACTCTTCACAATATCTCATCTACCACTCCTTCAGTATTTTATTTTGTAGATATAGATATATGAGGTCATTATAGCAACCTTTGATCCATGTCCATATGCATGCTATTCATAACGTCCATCCTTGAAGGGATGCCCATATTCACAAAAGAAATCAATCCAACTTCAAATACAATTATGTAAGGTTCATAATGCGTCCAATCAAATATATCCTCTCTCTCTCTCTCTCTCTCTCTCTCTCTCTCTCTCTCTCTCTCTCTCTCTCTCTCTCTCTCTCTCTCTCTCTCTCTCTCTCTCTCTCTCTCTCTCTCTCCATCCTAGAGAAAATGAGAGGATGTAATGAGTATTATTCCTATTTTAAATATCAAAGATAGCCTTTCTTCAAATATATTTGAGGATGAGGTCCACATGTGTGAGATCAACCTTGTTGATGAATAATTTCTTGTAGTAGTTGATGTTCTATGAGAGATTCTTTGCCTTTGTTGAATAAGAAACTCCTTGAAGAATATGTATTTTGGGTGGACGTCAATAGGGTTGAAATATACAAGAGAAGTCATGGCGTATGGGCCTTTGTGTGATAAGTAGATGTGTAGTAGGATAGAGATTGATTATTTCACTGATATGATATTTTGGAGAGTTCGAAGGCTTTATCTTGCTATTGAAATATGTCCCTTCAAATGGACTCGTAGAAATAGACTCTTAGTTGAAGATAAGGATATGATCTCATTGCTCATGGAGGATCTGAATTATGTCACTTATGATGCAATCATCCCACTTGTATCATCCACTTGTATATCTGCCTATATAAGAGGCATCAAAGTAGCTTACTTGGAGCATGAGAGCATGTGAGTGCAGTGTGAGAGTATATGAGAGTAGAGTGGTAGTTGTAAAAGCTTCAACATCAATATGAGCATCATTTTCTATCATTATTAATATGAACTCTCTCATTTGGTCTACATTTACTTTGTATCTAGCCTTATGCATCTATGTCATGGCTATTTTTGAGTTCTAGCCACCTTAAGTGTTGTAGTCATGCATGTGACTAATTGATGAACCCACATCCAACATGGTATCAAAGCATATTCCTATCTTAGAACATAGGTTCATGCATTTACATTATGCATTTAGCCCACATTTAGGAGAGAGCATCTTGATCAAGTTGGCTTCACCTACCTCACATTAATCACTTCTCTTGTCATTTCTAAAATAAGAGAAACCTACTACCCCATTGACTTGTAGGAATCATGGCTATTTTTGGGTTCTACGAACCTTAAGTGTTTCAGTAAGGGATCTGATTAATTGAATGCACTCACATTCTTCCAACATGGTATTAGAGCATATACATATCCTATAGCCTAGACTCATACATTCTTCCAACATGGTGCTAGAGGATATACATATCCTATAGAGTAGATTCATGCATTTGCATGTGCACTCAATCCACATTTAGGAGAGAGCATCTTCAAGTTAGCTTCAGCTACCTCTCACACTAATCACTCCTCTTGTCACTACTCAAATATAGGAAATCTACTACCCCCTTACCTTGGAGGATTCATGGCTCCCCAAAGAAGCCATATTAGCTCAATGTTTGACTAGTAAAACCTTTTATATCTCAAGCACCTTTGCTTGGCATGAAAACCACCAAGATTAGGCTCTACCTATAACTCAACATTATTGATTTCCCACCTCTACAAGAAATGCACCTCTTGTGGTATCCATAGCCAATTTTGCTTCAAACTCGTTTTTCTTCGTTTTATCCTCTTTCAACCACTCCTTTGGTGCTAATACTATATAAGAACTTCATTGAGATCTCGTTCAACATTTATTCCTCTACATTACAAGATGCCAAGCTCAATGGAGTCATCCAACAAAATACATATCAAGAAGAAAAGAGCAGGAGACCTATATCCTATGGTGGAGAACTAGCCTATGTATTGAAATCGAAGATGGACCCATGCAAGAATTGCAAGAAGGACCTCTCACGCATCCTCAATATTTTAACAATTCACAGTTCAAGCCAAACAGTTGTTCATTTTTTGGGGTAGCATACATTTGATTGTTCAATGCTACATATTGATGCTTATGGGGCAAGTTTGTGATGCCCAAATGATGTATTGATGCTTAGGAAAGCTTCTTTGGATTCATTAGAGCTTTTTTGGCTTAACATTCTCAAGGTTTATTGTTGTAATACCATGTGGACAATAAGTATACAACTTGAATTCGTATGTATTTGATGCCTACATGCTACCCTTGAGGATGCTATATTGAATTATGGATGCTTGCCCACCGATGTATATGCTTAAATGTGCTCCCATTGAGTTTTGAGCCTTGATCTTGAGCTCAAATATTTACATACTTGCAATGGCTACTTGCTTTGGAGTTTATCAATTTCATGCTTGGTCACTTATGTTATGCATATGCTCCTAGATATACATTTGATTCTTCTTGGGTTTCAGAATTCTATGACACTTATATCTTGAGCTTGGATTGCTCTTTGCCATTCTAGATTTTGTTCCAATGGGAGTACTTTGATTCTCATTGAATAGCTTGGTTTAGTAGAGGTAGTGGAGTCTCTTGTTCATGTATATATTCTCATATGATTTATGCATACAATGTCCTTGTAGACTTTGATCACTGTGGGTTGATATATATTTGATTGGTACACCAATACTTCCTCTTGTCAAATGGGCTTTGTTTGCTTTGGATGCATTCTTGGTTATATATTTGAGCTTCACTATTCACATGTAGTGAGTTACTTGTAGATTGGTGGATCTTTGTTGGCTTTTGGAGAGCTCTCTTATGCACATTTGGTGTGGATATACTGGATCTTTGTTGCTTTTGGAGAGCTCTCTTATGCACATTTGGCTTGGTTAGTAGATCCACCAATCTACAAGTAACTCACTACATGTGAATAGTGAAGCTTAAATACATAGCCAAGCACGCATCCAAAGCAGACAAAGCCCATTTGACAAGAGGAAGTATTGGTGTACCAATCAAATATATATCAACCCACAATGATCAAAGTCTACTCTTGTTATGTATTGGGTGGATCCACCAATCTACATTTTTGGCTACTACCAACCAAGCTACATTTTGGTTATGTATTGGGGGGATCCACGAATCTACTCTTTTCTTTGCAATCATAATGGCATCTACTTTTGGGAATACTGCCATTTTTAGCATAGATAAGTTAGATGGAAACAACTTCAATTATTGTAAGACCTAGATGTCACAACTCTATAGAAACAGAATTTGTATCCTTTTTCATTAATTTGTCTATATAATGATTTATTAAATTTATTTCCTTTGCACTAATTAGATATAAAGAAAAGTGCATTGGAGCTGGCCACTGATGAGTGGTCACAGGTTATGGTGGACCCACGCGGTGGGTTAGAGAAAAGATAGTTCACACTTCCACCTATATGACCCGATTGGGCGCCTGTGACTAGAACTCACGCATATCAGGGTTAGACTCGCACACAGAAAGGATTGATGCCTTGAAGTGTGGGCTAGATCCACCAGAACAGACAGTTACAATCAACAAGATGGCATGATCATGAAATGCTTGTATAATGTGCATGTGTGGGCTGAAAGCTTGAAATGCACATTTCTTTGCATAGGAAAATCACATGAAGATTCGGATACCATTTTTGCGATGTACACGGAAAAAGCTTTCATATGATACCCATATTGGGGGGGTCCCTAAATTTTAGGAGATCCCTAAATTTTAGGAGCCTCGAATTAGCCTAAAAATGCTAGTCCTAAAAAATAGGGATGTCATTCTAAAAATAGTAAGTTCTGTACTCTGATTGTGCTTACTAAATTTGGTTGTTTCTATTCTTGACAGTATTCAACCCAAAAAGGAAGGCCATAGAGAAGAGACAAGTGTCAAGACACTTGTCACACAAGTTTCCAAGTGTCCCACCACTTGTCACATCTCATGACATGTGGCTGGACACTTGTCTTGTGCTACTCCACTTTCCCCTTTTGTACTAGCTCTCCCCTCTCCTATAAATAAGAGCTCGTTTTTCCTCATTCATGATCATTTTTCTTTGCTGTAAACTCATGAACAGCACCCACAGATAGCCAGAAACTGGCCCCATCCATCCCCATCATCATCCCCCACTTCTCCATTATCAAATTCCTCCATATTCCCTCTTCTATCACTGTTTTTTTTACAAGACAGCAAGCCTGTAAATTCATTACAGCACCTCCTTCTCGAGCTCTTTCTTCCATTTTAGCTACAAGAAGTAAGCCCTATCCATGTACTGCTGATCAACGATGGAGAAAGGCTGAATTTCCCTTTTTCTTCTCTCATACTGTAAAGAAATCAGTTCTTATCATTGCATAATAGATAATGCATGTGTGTTTGTACATCTTTGCATGATCTTGTGAGAGTGAGAATTACTTCTTCTCACTCTCAGGTTGATTGTAACTGAGCTCTTCCCTAAGGGACTTGGGTTGAGCAGAAATGCATTCCTTCGGGGGGGGGTTGCCCATCTTCAACCCTCAATCTTGTCTCCATTACTTTTACATTTTCATGGCTGTAATTTTGTGAGTAATTTTCATTTTCAGCTTTAAGTGTTCATTCTCTTTTATATTAAATCTCGAAAACAAGCGAATATCATAATTGTTAAGCATACTACGTTGTTCGGGGCGTTTACAGTGGTATCAGAGCTTTGGCTCGGTCCTCACCCCCAACACTAGTAGTGCTTACAACTATAAGTTTGTTTGTTTTCAGCCCTTGCATTGAGTGCTTGAGCATATTTTTTTTCTTTAGTCTCAATGGATCAATCGAGTGCTATCCTTCAAGCCATTCAAAGTCTTAGAGAGGAGAATCAGCAAATTCGTGAGCAACTTCTCAAACTAGAAAAAGTTGAGAATCCCAAAGAATTCAAGGAAAGAAGCCCATCTACTTCAAGAAGACAAAGCCATACCAATGAAAGGAGCCGATCAAGAAGTCCAACTACTTCTAAGAGGCAGTCACATTCTACTTCAAGACAAAGAAAGAGATCGCGTCGAAGCTCATCCTCTTCTTCAAAGTCATCTGGCGCCTATTCTGATGGATCCTCTTCTAGTAATGAAGAGTCACACCCTTCTCGTGGAAGACCTCATCATCGTCAAAGGCGTCGACATTCTTCACCCTCGTCTCCATCTTCATCCCCATCAAGCACTTCATCATCTTCAACCTCAAGATCCGAGCATGGACGAAGGCATAAGAAGAAGAAGAAGACTAAGTCACTATCTCAACTTGAAAAGAAGATCAAGTTCAGTATGTATGATGGTTCCCGAAATCCTGATCTTCTTCTGAAGTTTATTCGTCAATTTCAAATTTTGTATGGTCGTGACAAGTATAAAGAAAAAGAAAAGATTAAGTTTGCAGCTTTACATTTAACCGACTTAGCCCATACTTGGTGGACGGGGTTGGAATATGATCATGCTGCCCCAAAATCATGGCGGTCCTTTGTTCGCCTGATACAAAGCCAATTTCTTCCTATTCATTTCAAAAGAGATGTAAAAATGGAATGGGATCGGCTTTGGCAAAAGAAAAATGAGTCACTTGGTGACTATACCAAGAGATTTTGGGAGCTACTTTTGAAGGTCCAACATTTCAAGAAGATCAGCAGTTCGGAAAAGCTTAGGAAGTTTCAAGGAGGTTTGCATTTTAAACTTCGTACTGCTCTTAATCATTATCATTGTTCTAGTCTCAGGGAACTCATTGACCATGCTGAGACATGGGAAATGGAGCACAATGGCAACAAATCATTCCAAAAGAATGATAAGAAGAGAGTAGCTGATGATGAGGAGTATTCAGCCCCAAATGAAGGACAAAAACAGTGGCAAAAGCAACCATCAAATCAAAAGAAGATGAAGCCCTATGCACCTCCTAATGCTCCTCAATTTCGCTCCAAACTATACCCACAAGCAAAGCAACTTTCCGAAGAAGAAAAGCAACGCTTCATGAAAGAAGGGAAGTGCTTTAAATGTGGACAGACAGGCCACATAGCGAAGCAATGTCCAAACAAGGGACAAAGCAAGGTTTCTGACAACAAGCCTAAGTCGCCAGTGAAAATCAATGCTATCAGTGATGTAGTTGCAAACACAACTCACACTCCAGAGACGCGCAAATTATTAAAAGCTTGGGGACAGTTGCAAGGTAAGCAAGCACTATTCTTGATAGATCTTGGGGCGAATGAAAATATCATTTCCTTGCAATTAGCTAAAGAGCTTGGATTAAAGAACGAAGAGATGGACACTCCGGCAGAAGTTCGCCAAGCTTTAAATGCTGATGAAGGCGACACAGTGAAGATTGTGACACCCTACATTGGCAAGCTCAAGTTTCAAATTCAAGGCTACAGTGACGAAGATACCTTCTGTATCGGAGACCTTGATGGTTGCGATGTGATTCTTGGCATGCCCTGGAATCATAGAGTAGATTCAACCATCTTCTCTCAGAAAAAGAAGGTAGAACTCACCAAAAAAGGCAAGAAGTACGAGATCCAAGCTGGAGTTTCTGGAGACACCATACCTATGGTAAGCCATATGCAAGTCTCTAGAGCAATTAAGGATTGTGTTCAATGTTGTCTGCTTTATGTCACTGATGTAAAAGATAATATGAATGCTGAAAACCAAGAGCAACTTCAGCTCTTGGAAAAGTATAAAGATTGTTTTTTGGAAGATCTTCCTTATCAGCTTCCCCCAGAAAGGCCAGAAGACCATCATATTGATATTATCCCGGGTAGTTCTCCTCCTAATATAGCACCATACCGTGTGAGCCGTCCTCAACAAGAAGAAATCAGAAAGCAAGTTGAAGACCTACTCAACCGTGGGCTAATTAGGCCAAGTAGCTCACCATTTTGTTCACCGGTTCTTCTTGTTCAAAAGAAAGATGGCACATTCAGGATGTGCATTGATTATCGAGCCCTCAACAAAATCACTGTGAAGAATCGGTTTCCTATTCCCAGAATTGACGACATTTTGGATCGTCTAGGAGGCTCAAAGGTTTTCAGCCGCATTGATCTAAAGAGTGGCTACCATCAAATTAGGGTAATACCACAAGATGTACACAAAACTGCTTTCCGCACTTCATACGGTCTTTATGAATTCTTGGTGGTTCCTTTCGGATTAACCAATGCACCAGCCACCTTTAATCGAATGATGGAGCACATCTTTAGAGAGCATCGACAATATGTCGGTACTTTCTTTGATGATATTCTTGTCTTTAGCAAGAATGAAGAGGAGCATCATCAACACTTGGAAATTGTTCTACAATTACTACAACAAAATCAACTCTTGGTAAATGGTAAAAAGAGTGAATTTTTCATGCATAAAATAAATTACCTTGGGCATGTCATCTCTTCTGAAGGGATTCAGATGGATCCTGAAAAGATCAGGATAATCCAAGAATGGCCTCATCTTCGTGATGTACATGAGGTGCGATCGTTTCTTGGCTTATGTTCTTATTACCACCGCTTCATCAAGCATTTTGCACATATGGCTTCTCCACTTCATGACCTTACAAAGAAGAAGATCTCTTTCCAATGGAAGGAAAAAGAGAAGGCAGCCTTCACAAGGCTGAAAGCAGCTCTTATTTCTGGACCTGTTCTTATCATTCCAGATCTGGTAAAACCATTTGTGGTGGAAGCAGATGCTTGCGGTGATTGTATTGGTGCAGTGCTAAATCAAGAAGGCCATGCCGTAGCCTTTGAAAGCCGCCGTCTAAATGATGTGGAGAAAAGGTATGACATTTATGAAAAGGAGCTCTTAGCAGTGGTTCATGCTTTAAAGATATGGAAACATTATCTTTTAGGCAATGAATTCCTTATTAAAACCGATCATCAAAGCTTGAAGTATTTCAAGACTCAAAAGCATTTGCAGGAGAAACATGCAAGATGGGAAAATTTCTTGTCTATGTTTCATTTTCAAATTATGTACACTCCAGGGAAACAAAATGTAGTTGCTGATGCACTTTCTAGAGTGCCTCGCATTGCAACTATTACAGTGGCTCATCATGAAGATTTTCAAACGATGAAGAATACTTATGATGAAGATACTGATTTTGCAGCAATTTGGTCAAATTTACAGCAAGGAGATTCTCATCCAGATTATTCCATCAAAGACGGTTACCTTCTCATGAACAATCGCCTTTGTGTCACTCTTCCTGTTCGACAAAAGGTGCTTAAAGAAAGTCATGAACCCCCTTATGCAGGGCATAGAGGGAGGGCAGCCACTCTAAGTGCAATTGAGCGCTACTTTTATTGGCCAACATTACGAAAAGATACACATAACTTCATTGAGGCTTGTCTGGTATGCCAAAAATCCAAATATGATAGGCAGAAGATTCCAGGATTGTTGCAATCTCTTCCAGTGCCCAAAGATCCATGGGAATCTATCACAATGGATTTCATCTCAGGTATTCCAAGAACACCTCAAGGTCATGATATGATTTGGGTCATAATTGATAGATTCAGCAAACAATCACATTTTATTCCATGTCATAAAACATTGAAATCCGCACAAGCTGCAAGACTTTTCATTCAACATATCTTCAGATTACATGGTATGCCTTCTGAGATCATTTCAGATAGAGACTCCAAATTCACAAGTAACTTTTGGCGTGCTTTATTTGAGAATTTGGGAACCACTTTAAAGTTTTCTTCAGCTTTTCATCCTCAAACTGACGGCCAAACAGAGGTGATGAATCTCACTCTTTTGGATATGTTGAAAGCTTATGTTAGTGAACATAAGTCACAATGGGAGAAATATCTTCCATTATTGGAGTTTGCTTACAACAATACAGTGCACTCATCCACAGGGAAAGCTCCAAATGAAATAGTACAGGGTAAAGTGATTCCTCCTCCAATTATTCGCACTAAAGATAAGATTTTTGCTGCTGATGAGTTTGCTTCAGATTTAAAAACAACAATGGATCAAGTTCGAGCCACTATCAAAGTGGCCCAAGAGTGACAAAAGAAGCAAGCAGATAAACGAAGAAGACATTTGGCTTTTGAAAAAGGTCAATATGTCTTGCTAAAGTTTGATAAAAGCAGGCTCAAACAAGGTTCTGGTCAAAATTCATCTTTTCCAAAGCTCTCCAGTAGATACTTTGGACCCTTCAAAGTGATTGAGAAAATAAATGAAGTTTCTTATCGACTTGAGCTTCCTACTCATTGGAAAATACACAATGCTCTTCATATAAGTTTGCTAAAACCTTACATAGGACCAGAACCAAAGGAACCCATTACTGAAGATCCCCCAGAAGTTGAAGAAACAGAGCAACTCTTGGAACCTGAAAAGATTTTGTTTCTCAAGGATCGAACCACGAGAAGTGGCCTTGTGACACGAAAATTCTTACTAAAATTCAAGGATCTACCCACAACAGATGTACAGTGGGTAGATGAAAAATTCATGAAGGATTACCCAAATATTCTACAGCAATATCAAGAAGCTTTTCAGCTGAGGACAGCTGAATAAAAGCCAGAGGGCTGTCACAACTCTATAGAAACAGAATTTGTATCCTTTTTCATTAATTTGTCTATATAATGATTTATTAAATTTATTTCCTTTGCACTAATTAGATATAAAGAAAAGTGCATTGGAGCTGGCCACTGATGAGTGGTCACAGGTTATGGTGGACCCACGCGGTGGGTTAGAGAAAAGATAGTTCACACTTCCACCTATATGACCCGATTGGGCGCCTGTGACTAGAACTCACGCATATCAGGGTTAGACTCGCACACAGAAAGGATTGATGCCTTGAAGTGTGGGCTAGATCCACCAGAACAGACAGTTACAATCAACAAGATGGCATGATCATGAAATGCTTGTATAATGTGCATGTGTGGGCTGAAAGCTTGAAATGCACATTTCTTTGCATAGGAAAATCACATGAAGATTCGGATACCATTTTTGCGATGTACACGGAAAAAGCTTTCATATGATACCCATATTGGGGGGGTCCCTAAATTTTAGGAGATCCCTAAATTTTAGGAGCCTCGAATTAGCCTAAAAATGCTAGTCCTAAAAAATAGGGATGTCATTCTAAAAATAGTAAGTTCTGTACTCTGATTGTGCTTACTAAATTTGGTTGTTTCTATTCTTGACAGTATTCAACCCAAAAAGGAAGGCCATAGAGAAGAGACAAGTGTCAAGACACTTGTCACACAAGTTTCCAAGTGTCCCACCACTTGTCACATCTCATGACATGTGGCTGGACACTTGTCTTGTGCTACTCCACTTTCCCCTTTTGTACTAGCTCTCCCCTCTCCTATAAATAAGAGCTCGTTTTTCCTCATTCATGATCATTTTTCTTTGCTGTAAACTCATGAACAGCACCCACAGATAGCCAGAAACTGGCCCCATCCATCCCCATCATCATCCCCCACTTCTCCATTATCAAATTCCTCCATATTCCCTCTTCTATCACTGTTTTTTTTACAAGACAGCAAGCCTGTAAATTCATTACAGCACCTCCTTCTCGAGCTCTTTCTTCCATTTTAGCTACAAGAAGTAAGCCCTATCCATGTACTGCTGATCAACGATGGAGAAAGGCTGAATTTCCCTTTTTCTTCTCTCATACTGTAAAGAAATCAGTTCTTATCATTGCATAATAGATAATGCATGTGTGTTTGTACATCTTTGCATGATCTTGTGAGAGTGAGAATTACTTCTTCTCACTCTCAGGTTGATTGTAACTGAGCTCTTCCCTAAGGGACTTGGGTTGAGCAGAAATGCATTCCTTCGGGGGGGGTTGCCCATCTTCAACCCTCAATCTTGTCTCCATTACTTTTACATTTTCATGGCTGTAATTTTGTGAGTAATTTTCATTTTCAGCTTTAAGTGTTCATTCTCTTTTATATTAAATCTCGAAAACAAGCGAATATCATAATTGTTAAGCATACTACGTTGTTCGGGGCGTTTACACTAGATATGGCAAGTTTTGGTTCAAAAGAAGAAAATTAGACAATTGAGATGTAGAGGTACAAAGCCCAAAGATTTTGATGTAGAGGCTTAGGCTAATCTTGATGAGTTATGCAAGTCCAGTATTATCTCATCTCTATCAAAGCACACTTATTTCAATGTCATTAGAGACAATGGGTGGTGCTTGGGAGTTATGAGAGAAAATATGTGGTCTCTATAATAAATGCAAAGCCCTGATTTGTAGTTGCATTGTCTTAAGAAACTCATGGTCTTCGTATGAAGGAAGGCATTGCTATGTCTACTCACTTGAATGAGTTTCATTCCATTTCTAGCCAATTTACTTTGTAGGGGATTACCTTTGAGGAAAATGTCAAGGCTATGTTCTTGCTTGTCACTCCCTAAGTCTTGGGATACCTTCCACACTATCACAAGTACTATAGCTCCTTCAGATGATTTTATATGCAAACTCTCAAAGGATACCTTGCTTATTAAGGAAGTAAATAGGAAGAATAGTGATGTAGCCTACACCTCTCATGCACTCACTGTTAGAGCCATAATGGAAAATATGATTATGACCACTATGTGGCAAAGATATGTATTAGGGAAAATCAAAGTTTAGATCTCATGGGCAAGGTTGCAGTAGACATTGTGGCCGCATGTCCTCTCTTACATGTCATTATTGTAGGCATCAAGGTCATATTCAACCATAGTGCCATAAAATGTGCCAAGATAGGTGAGATAAAGTCAAGAGAATATCTCAAGATAATGCTAAGTATTTGGATTATCATAGCATCACAAATTCTACTATCAAGATTGAGAATATCAATGCATTGGAGTATAGTTTTGATGAGTACATTTTGATTGCTTCTTCTCCTAATGTCCAATTGACTAATAATTATGCATCTTTCTCTTAGTGTTGGTTGATTGATTCAAGGGCTTTCTTTCATGTGACCCTGCATCGTGTTGAGAGATAGGCATGTGAACCCTATGTATGCAAGGGTGGATAAGGTAGATGGGTGTGAATGGACTGGAGGGTAGGGGAAAACCCTAATCCTAGCCATCTAGAGGCTATTTAAATAGCCTAGAGGTCACTCTCAAATGTAGAGAGAGTGTATTGGTTGTACTTGTGAACAACTCATTAAGCAATATCTTCTTCTTGTACTTTTCTCTCTCCCTCTTATGCACATCTTGTCATCGTGTCACTCAACACATCATGCTTGGTTCTATAGCTATCATGTATCGCAAATCTTGAAGATGGTGAGCCTTCAAGTCCCTTATGGAATGGCTTGATAGCGAGTTGGTCATAAATCCTAGTTTGTTCCCACAAGCTCAACTCCTTTGGCAGGATGACCAAAGATGTGAAATCCGAAATTCATGTTATGCTTCTATAGGGCTAACTTGATGCTTTCTTCAAGGGGCATTTGGCACAATCGATGACCTCAATGTTTCACCAAATGATTCTCAATATCCATAAAGTCCACCCATTCCAACTTGACTTGGTCTCAAACCATGTTCATAATATAATGTTGACCTCTATGAACAACATCATTAATATTTTTTGAATCTAGCAATTTTTTAGAGCAAATCCTATGACATGTATTGCGGGACTAGGAGATTATCACATTTGTGATACTATTGGCACCAACAAATATGTTCATTTGCAAATTACTACTAGCACTTCATTTGTGTTGCATGATGTACACCATGTGCCAATTGTGACTAAAAGCCTTATCTTTGTAGGACAACTAGATGATGCTCGGTATTATGTTTCCTTTGGTGATTCTACATGGAAAATCACTCATGGAAACCTCATTTTGGTTAGGGGTACCAATACTGGAAGTCTTTATCCCTTTCTATATCTGACACTACTGATCATTTTTTGGCTATGACTAATCTTCCATATGTATCTCTTTTGCATCACCATCTTAGGTATATGTCCCTAAAAGGCATGAAAGTCTTGACTCATTTGCAGTATCTCACAACCTTGGATTTTTCAAGTTTTGATTCATGTGATTATTATTTATTTGGTAGGTAGACTTGTAACATGCACAAAAATTTTGGTACTATGCACAAGGGTGAGCCTTTGGATCTTGTTCATTCAAGTGGTTGTGGTCCCATGCCCTATCTGTCCTTGGATGGTACTAAGTATTTTGTTACATTTATTAATGACTATTTGCATAGGGTATGTGCATATCTCATAAAGCAAAAGTTGAAAGTTTTGCCTACTTTTTAGTGCTTTCTTGCTATGGTTGAGAACCAATATGTGCACAGGCTAAAATGCCTATGATCTAATAATGGGGAGAGGGGGTATGTCTCATGTTCTTTTGAGAAATTTTGTGATGAGAGGGGTGTTAAGCATTAGTTGACTACCCCTTATATCCCACCTCAGAATGGTGTTGCAAAGCAAATAAGTAGGACTATTCAAGAAACCAGTATGATTAGCTAAGTAAGCTTATAATATACATTTTGGGTTGAGGTAATCACTACTACCATTCATTTGATTCTTAATACATCCCTATGCACTGCTCTTGGTGGTAGAGTTGCAGAAAAGGTATGGTCTAGAAAACCTCTCTCATATACCCATTTTCAAGTCTTTGGATGTGAGGCATTTTGCCATATTTCCAAAGACAAATGCAATAAGATAGATCTAAAGTCTATTAAATGCATCTTTCTTGGATATGGTAATATAGGTGAGATGGGCTATTGCCTTTGGAATCCATCGGCTTGAAAGGTTATCCATAGCTATGATATTGTCTTCCTTGAGGGAAAGATGCATAAGCAACTCAAGATAGTGATTGAGGTGCAGAGGATGATCTTTAAGGAGGAGCCTCTTGTACTATATAAGTAGCCCCAATTAGACTACATGCTAATTAAATCAAGATCCACATGTTGTACATGACCATAATATTGGATAGAGAGGACACGATATCCTAGCCCCTCAGTCAATCTTGAGATACTCTACTAGAGCCTCATGTCCTCTTGACCATTATTATGAGAAGGCTATGTGCAGAGGTGATAGTAACTCTTGGGAGAGAGCCATGCACTATGAGTTTGATTCATTGCATAAGAATCATATGTGGGATTTGGTTCCATTTCCAAGTGAAAAACATGCATGGCATTGCAACTAGGTATTTAAGTTGAAGATCACACACTAATCCATCATACAAGGCATGCTAGTTGCTAAGGGTTATAAACAGGAAAAGGGAGTTGACTTTGATGAGATATTCTCTCCTTTGGGTAGCCTTAACATTTTGATAGCATATGTTGATGACATGTTGATTTCTATGAGTGCTCATGATGAGTTGGATGCTTTGAAGACTCAACTCAAGAGGAGCTTTGAAATGAAAGACATGGGGCATACCTCTCATATATTTGGTATGTGCATTAAAATCTAAAGAAAGTATGAAACAATTTTTTACCCCATTCCATGCATGCTATGAAAATACTAGTTAAGGTAAATAAAATGTCAAGTTGTGCTATTGCCTCAAAACTCATACATTCCAATAATATCTCACAAAGTGGTTGCAGAATCACTCTATGGGACTCCTCTACTTATCACAGAAGGAGTACATTCACAAAGTACTTGAGCAGTTCCATATGTAGGGTGGTAAGCCGATTGGCATCCCTTTATCTTCTCATGTGACGGTTAGTCAAGCCAATTATCCCCATTTAGATGATGAGAGGTCTGAGATGGCCAACATCCATATGCATCCATTGTGGATAGCTTGATGTATGCTATGATAGCTTTGTAGAGGGAGTTGTGGCTTATTATATGGTGACAACTATGGTAGGCAACATTGGGACACTGTAAAGGGTATCATGAGATACCTTAAGGGCACTGCAGACTTGTGCCTTTTTTATGGTAGCCAAAACATTAGAGTCATGGTTTACACGAACTTAGATTATGCAAGACATGCAGATTATCACAAGCTCTCCAATTTTCACTACTATCTTTGTAGTAACATGGGCCCAATGATTATGAGAATAGTGACTTTGAGGTATCATACATGAAGCCTCATCATTTTTATATGGCATAAGTTGCACACCCTTTACTGTAGTACTACAAGTCACCGCCTTCCTAGCCTTATGACATGTATACCTTACAAACCTATTCTCTTTTCACCCTATATTATAGCCTATGATGGCTCTCTAACAAACTATCTCTTTGTTTTGATAATATCTGTTATTTCCTCATTAAACTCCCTCTTGGTGATACCAAGTATTTCTCCAAGAGTAAATTCAACTTTACTGCTCAAAATGCACTCCTTTAAAACCATCTTTAGATCTATGGCAATCTCTATGTTAGAAAACAACTTGTAACGTGGCTATTTGCCTTTTGACTTTTAATTATGCATTTTTCCATTTTGCTCTTTCTAAACATATGCCAAGACATACTCTAGTGTAGGCTTAACAAGAGGCGTGGACTACTCATGATGAATCTTACCACCCCTCTAGTTACCCTCTTGGAAGTCCCTAGATTGCCATCTTCCCTTTTCTCTTGTCTTCAACAATAACATATGTGTTATGTTTCTTTGTCAAATATCCATAAAGTAAATGCCCACAGGTAAATCTCATCTAGTCTTTTCCTTTACATTCCTCCCTAGATTATTCAACTTTGTTTTAGGGATCTTTCCCTCACCCATTCAATCTATAGGGCATGAGTCCAAATTTTAGCTTTCCTACCTAAACTAGTAATACTATCTAGAGCTTATTCTATCTAGAGTCCATAGGTTATAGCATCCATTACTGCATAGGCATTCTACATAAATAATTTGTCAAGAATTTTCTGCTTACCTCCCTTCTTGAAATTTATAGCAATGGGCAACCATGTCTCAGTGACATGAATCTTGCCTTGTAGAAAAGTAAATTCTTGTGCAAAGCCTCTCTATATAAATCACAATCTCTACAATCATGGTTTTGACTATCACATCGAATATCTCTAGGGATAAACCCTTCCATAGGCAAAGCTATTGATCTTCCCAGATCTTTGAGCTTTGCAATCTTAATATGTAAATCTTGCATATTCTTGACAAGATAATCAATTATATGATTCTTTCAAAGAACAAGATAAGGCATTGTCTACAATTTTCTTAGCATTGGCTCTATTTGTGAGACGAACTGGCAATAGCCCTAAGAATAGTTAAGTGCTCTCTTCTTCTATGTCTGTGCACTAATTTAGAAATATCTTCCTAAACATCATTGCACTTTATCTTTAGACCTTGCTCTATTCTATCTTCTTCTAAGATTTTTTCCAATTCAATTTGTAATGGCAAATATGTAGCCTACAAGAATTAAGTAATCTTATATATATATCATGAGTAATCTATTCTACATCACTCAACTCATCATAATGCTATTTTGAATTCCCCTTGCAATTTTGGAGCAGAAAGCCCCCAGGTAGGTTATGCAACCCACTTAAGAAATAACATTTTTGTAACCCTGTAAGCATTCTCCATGTAATATTCAACTTTTAGAGCTTTCTTGAAAACAACCCATGTCCCATCGATGCTCTATGTAAATTGCATCCATTTGGGTTCCTATCCCATGAGCCACAACCCTATTAAGATATCACAGCATCTCATCAGCTGAAACGTGGGCCATCTCTAGTTTCTCTGCATAGATACATAGAAACCTAGATATATTTATTTCACCAAACTTCTTCAACTCTACAATCTTTCTTGCAAAGTTTTGATAACTACCTCTTCACATTTGATCATCTCATAAGTGCACATACAATCCTTGCTATCTCTTACTCTAACAACCTCTTCAATCTAGTGTCCCATCTTTCACTTTGGGAGTTGGCCTTTCCCATCGGGCTCACCAAATGTTGGGGGGGGGGGGGAGAGGTAAAGTGTCAGGCTTAAAATCACTAGGGTCTTGAGAATATGATTTTATAGATGAGAGACAAAAGAGACTATAAGTAAAAGCAATATGTGAGAGAGAAATCAAATTGTATCATGTATTACTTGCAAATAATCTTTGCTTCAATCTCTATACAACTTCACTACCACTTTCAAACTTACAACCCTGAGACCAATATGATAACTCAATGAGATAACACTTCTAAGATGATATCTCAGATCCAAACACTTCAATCGAAAATCTTTAGTGATTGTCATACATCAATCTCTACACAAACAATATATGCATCACCTTAAAACAAGGCCAATATAACCTTTTAATACACATATATCAAATCATCCCAAAGAACTGTGAAGTCCTTGAGTAAAAGCTCTCAAAATCCTTGTATTTTTAGCATTAAGTCATTGCATGTTTTCACTTATAGCAATAGGAGAAAAGAGATCCAAATTTGTCCACAAAATCCCTCTTTTCAGGTACTCAACATGTAAGAGATAGCACCCAAATCAAGGCAAAACTCATTGTTCAAGCTATGAATACTAGTGGATAGTCTATTTAGTCTACTTAAATTAGTCCACAATAGTCCAGAGATACACAAATCTGTAATAGCATGCTTATTCTACTCAAATCAGTCCACAATAGTTTAGAGATACATAAATTTATCCTTCTTCATGCATCCATAAGCATCAACAAGTCTTCTCTTGTCTACTCCCTATTTGTTTCAGCTTTTTCCTTACATTCTTGCCCAAAAGGCATCAAATCTCCCCCCGATACACACAACAATGGGTTGCAGCACTCACAATTTGTGGGGCTAAAAGTAGGTTCAACCTTGCTTCCCATTCACACATGATCTCTACTCCAAACTTTTTCCTAGGTCATCTAAATTGACCATTGAACTACCCATCAAAGTTCATGACACTTGGTACTCACTTGTTGTGTGAAACTAGCTTTAGACATCATGACAATTGATCATAGCAAGGTAAACTTTAGCACCAACAATTATAGACTAATCCCATAGGCACATAGATGAAATCTTGTACATGTTGTGTGTCACGAAAATGATAGCTATCACTAAATTGGCCCCCTTACCCTAAAGGTCGAAGTGAAACTAGGCCTTGGATGTATTCATGTCTGGGGTTTTATCCTAGCCTTAATAATAGTTCACATATCATGTCTCTAGTCATCTTACTAGTCACATTTGTGTCATTGTTTGTGGAAGATGGCATGTTGTCTATTGTTAGTGTTGAAGGGGTGGATTGAATGTTGTCATTATTAATGCAGGGATCCATAAAAATCACCATTATAGTAATAGGTTTGATGAGAATTCAGTGGGTTGCATATGCACAATCCATTAGAATACAATGTGTCAAGATGAAGCACATAATCAGAAAGACCATGATAGTGTTGAAGTAGGTTGCCATTGATTCCACCTCCCATGCTATCAACAATACCAAATATTATGAATGCTATTGTAAAAGAAGAGTGTATGTTGCCATATAGGGTGTGACTTTTGCACTTAATTGGTGATGCATTTTAAACTATGCTTTCCAAAATAGTATTTCTTGCACTCTGATTTCCGTGAGAGGTTAAACAGATGGAGATACAAAATATCATTTATAACAACACATCAACAAGAAATGTGAGTTCTTTTTGGTGCATGGCCTAGGAACTTCTTGTTGTGCTAGTAGCGCTTATGGGTTGCCACATTGCTCCATGTGTTGGTGCTATTAATACCTTTGGCTCTTGCAGGATCAACCTCTCCATCTTGATGTAGAATAAGTCATTAAACTTTATACTATAGTTTCCACATTATGAATTACAACAATATCATGAGATTCTACGATGAGGGACCACATATCTAGCTAGGTCTAGTTGGGGATAGGGGGATACTAGCTTGGACATAGGGGCTAATAGTGCCCTTCCCACAACCACACCTAGCTAGCCATATGGGTGCCTCTCATGATGCTAAACACTATAGGAAAAAATAAGGGAAAACAACAACTTTTTTTACATGGGAAAATGTCAAAAACTCGTTGTGATAGTCCTCACTCTAGCATCTTTCCCCCTGATCTAGCCAACAACTCCTTCTTGAATGATGACAATTAAGCATCATGCCTTGCCCTCTTCCCCAACTTGTAAGTGGAGTTTCCCTAGGACAAACAATGCACCTCAATTTCTCTTACGGATGCCCTATGTGCACAATCTCTATCAACCAGCCATGACCATGCTCAATAGTGGGACAAGTGCATAGCTCCCATTGTTTTAGGAGATCAATGACCAGCTCTCACCTAGTCACTCATCTCTCTCCTACTAGCCATTGGCTACTCTCACAAACAAGTGATAGTATCCAATAGTTCTAAGATTGTAGAACTCACTAGTCATTTTCGTCTTGTGCAAAGCCAAAGGTGTTCTCATGATCCTTATGCAGTTGCTTCACACCAAGATCTCGATCCTAATGTTTAGCTTGTCTCTAGACTTAGATTGCCATCATGAGAAGGATGTAGAGAAGTAAAAAGAGCAAAGAACTAGTCCAACACTTTAGGTCTTGTCCGTCATGCTTTCACTATTGCATTCTCTTCCTCACTCCCTCTCTCAATACCATAGAAGAACCATAAGTAGTAAATAGAGAATAGAGAAAGAGAGCTAGTTTAAAAGTTGGCACATACTCAAATTAGCTTTTCATTCATTCTTTCCACTTATAGACCCTAGTATTCTTGTAGGGTTTCTTCCTCTCTCTTTTTTTGGGCACCCTGTTGCCCCTTTATCTCTTGGATTGGCTCTTTTGCATATGGCTATTACATGTTTAATCCTCATTGTGCCTGTTGTTGAGGGAGGTATGTCTCAAGCCATAAACCATAAGGATTCAAGAAAAGAATCAAGACAGATGGAAGATAGAAAGATTCCAAAAAGATCCAGTGTATTTCTCTTGAAAGACTTTGCATAGCTATAGCTACACCCTCAGGTCACAAACATTGCATCTAAGTTGATTGCTTAGACTACAATATTTCAAGAAGATAACATGGACACTCTGTGCAACTCAAAAGAATTCTACTATAGCAGTATAATGAGAAACAATGTCCCTTGATAGCCGAAAGCATCCACCAATAGTAGGCAAGTAGAGGCCTTAAGTAAGACACTTGTATCAAAACCGTAAGGACAACTGTCCTATCTTGAACTTACTACAACTTGTTTTCTCCTTAACATTTTCATCCAAACTCAAAATGTGGTCACCTCCTTCAAATTGACTAGATCAAACCTATCTATTGGCCCATGGAAGCAAAATTACAAAAATCGTTCCAAAATAGTCAAAAATGCCACTTTTCATAAGACACTTTACCTTTTTGTATGTAAAGACCTAGACACCTTGTAGCACTCAAGTTAATTCCTTGCATGTGTTTTGATCCGCCCAAAGTAATCATTAAGTTAATAGAAATTAATAATTAGTATTCAAAATATTTTGGAGACTAGTTTTGAACCTAGAAAAACCTCTTCACATCCCAGTAAGTATCCCATAAGCATATATCTAGAATATTTATATAGATTGTAACAAGTGGGATACACACCGACTAGGGTTAGACACCCAGTCACACTGATTGGGGTATCTAAGTTGTAAGAGTCCCAGATTAGGGAAACCAATTATTATCAAGAACATACTCTTCAACTTCATCTCCAGCTTCCATGGCTTCCTCCTTCCTTCTCTCCTCTTTTCTATATTTCTCTCTCCTCTTCTAGTCTTCTTCTCTCTTCTTCTTGCTCTCTTTCTCTCTCTTCAACTCTTCTCCTCTCTCCTCTCAGCTTCATTCATTACAAGTGGTATTAGAGTTGGAAGAGGGAAAAACCCCAGTTACTTTTTGTTCCAGCCCTCCTTCTCTTTCTTCTCCTGCAAGTTGCCATGGCTGCCAGCCCCAAAAACCCCCAAGATTGTTTATGACCCCACAAGCTACAAATCAAGTGGTGGAGTGGGGGGGTTGCTGCCCAGAAGGCCTACAAGGCAGCCCCTGCAATTTGCGATGCATTTTGCACTGGCTTCCCTCTGCATGCTCCAGCCCTCCTGCCCTTCCCCTCCTACTACCCTTGGCACTCCCTACCACTCCTAGGCACTGATTCAGCACACCTCCCTCTTCCCCCTTGAAGACATGGAGCTCAGCATGCATGGGAGTTTTGTGGGCAGCCATGAAAGCTTCACTTGAAGCTTTCCTCCTTTGAAGCTCAAGCTCGGGAACAAGCATGGGAGTCATCATCATCATTGGGAGCATTCGAATGCTGAAATCTTCTTCCATGGGAATGCTTCAACCAACCGAGCTTGATTGACGGA
Source organism: Lygodium microphyllum (assembly GCF_053477565.2). Classification (NCBI taxonomy): domain Eukaryota; kingdom Viridiplantae; phylum Streptophyta; class Polypodiopsida; order Schizaeales; family Lygodiaceae; genus Lygodium; species Lygodium microphyllum. The sequence continues at coordinate 25,741,984 of NC_141161.1, read as the reverse complement.
GAAAATGAGCATCATGATGAGCTATGCTTCAACGGTCTCCCAAGCATTGAAGCGGTATGTCAATCTGATTTTAATCTCTTAAATTTAGCCGCTTGCTAAGCTTAATTCCTTGTTGGAGAAATTAAAATTTTGCATATGCTTAGTAGCTCAATCCCCTTTGCATGCATGCATCATATCTAGTCCTCAATTTCATTGTATTAACTGACATTAACCCCCATTTTGTCTTGTGACTTTGGATAAGCCTCAAAATGAATAATAGCCATTGTAAATTGGGTAAGTAGCAGCCAATGAGTCGCTAGACTGCCAAGGTAACCCCTACCCCAAACCTTGTTCATTCCTTGCATCTCATGAAAAGGCCCAATGTCTCCTTCCCAATGCATCTCATGTTGATTGCTTAATAAAAATGTATGCCATGTATACTCTTGTTGAGGAAAAAGTCCGATGCTAGGTGAGGTGGTAAGACAAAAGAGAGGTGACCCTCCCTTACCACTTAAGACCTTGAAGGGGTGCACAACTCAGCCCAAGGGAAACTTTGCCCACCTCATGATGATCCAGAGCTCGATACTTGTATGGATGTGCAGGTACTTCCCCATGATATCCACTTTCCCTGATGCAATGATCCCCCTTGGATGCCCCCTCAGTGCTAATGGCACCCATATATGACACTTGAAGTGCATGCAGTCAGAAGAGATGTATGGCAAGGAATTCACTTATGCATTGATGGTAGAGAATATGGGTATGAAATGATGCTTGGGATAATGCTCAATATGCTCATGATTCTATTTATGTTGCTAATTGGACCCCTCTAACTATGCTCCATCTATATAACGCTTTTGCAATAAGGGACAGACAGTGTTTATTGTCACAATCCAGTAGGATAGTCATGAAGATCATATTGCAGAAATTTATATTTTGAATTTGCGAGTGAGCCCTATAGCTCACCTTGAAGATGGCTTTGTCCCCTCTGGTTTGAATCAAAAATCTCCCCAATCGGAGCTACGATTTGAAAGTTATGCCCATTTTTGAACACTAGGGTCACTATGGATAGGGTGCAAACCGGCACAGTAATTCCATTACATAAAATTATGATCATTTTTTATCACAAATATTAATAGCTCATCTCAAAGAGGACTTTGTCCCCTTTGACCTGAACCAAAAATTCTCATCAATTGAAGTTTCCTACAAAAATTTATGCCCCATTTATTGACAACAGGTCCTGTGGACTGCATCCAGATGGCTAGCCAGAAAGGCAAAAGTAAGGCCCAAGAGGAACTCGAGATGGAGATTAGAGACTCCTAGACATCCATGAATGAGGAACCAAGAGACCAGCATAGGATTACCATGGTGACATACATGAGGAAATGCCTGAAACGGACTCGTACACCCTGCTCAATCACACCCTCTATCAACATGAGCTTCATCACATAGAGTGACATAATGAGATGATCACCAACCATCGCCAAATGATATCCAAGTTTGATGAAGCAATTGAAAACATGGCTCTCTCAAACTCCCACACTCAACAAACCTTGGAGTAGCTCACTACTCTTGTTGCTCAATAAGATACTGCCTTAGCCCAAGAGAAGGTCAATGACTCTAGGCATGAATCTAGGTATATCTATGGGTTGGAACCAAGCCTATAGGCAGATGTCATGGCTCAAAAACCTACCACATTGTTCGATACAATTGAACTAACCGAGAGAGATGCAAGAAAGTACCGTAAGAATGAACATTTTCAGCAAGGTTCTGGACAACCCGCATTCCTTCACATTCAGCCCCATACAAAGGTGGTTTTTGAGGCACTTCTATGCCTAATAATAGCCCCAAAGTACCCACTTACCTGGCCTTCCACACTGAAAGAAAAATGGGCACTGTTGGGATAGAATTTAGCTCTAATACTAAGAATAAGTATGCTGAAAATAGACAGCCCACTGCATCGTGTTCCCATGGATCCAATAGCCAACACTTCATTTCTCCGGATGTTGTGAAGGAACGGAAGGAAAAGGGCCTATGCTTTAAATGTGGAGATAAGTACATTGTCGATCATGCCTCCAAATGCCCGTACAAGATAGCTAAGTTCAAAGTTCATAGCATGTATGTCATGTAAGATTGGCACAATGATGAGGATGACTGCCCACCACTGACCAAGCTGAGCCTATGGAGGACGTTGATCACGAGCAGTTCTATGACCCGAAGGATGGGTTTCCCTTCGACCTGGGCAGTGATCCATCACAGATACTTGATCTAATATCCCACCCACCTACCAATTCCCTTTGTTCTCCTTGGACGCTTGGATAGGTTCCCAAAGCCTCAACACCCTTCGTATTCAAGGAAGTATCCATGGAAAGCATGTCTTCATCCTTGTGGATAGTGGTAGCACTCACAATTTTGTCAATAAAACAGCCATTGATAAGTTGAAATGCACCCAAATCTATGTTTTGCAATTGAATAAGGACAATTTTGGTCAGCCCTCTACAATATCTAATGATTCATCCTTGCATGCCTTACTTGAGGAATACAATGACCTATTCCAAATTCCTACATCCCTTCCTCCTAAGAGACAAGTGGACCAACCACTTGACTTACAGCCCCATTCCAAGCTAGTAAACAAGCCCCCTTACAGACTCTCCAAGTGTGAGCGTGAAGAGGTTGCAAAGAAAGTCAAGGAGTTGTTAGAGATGGGTTTCATTGAACTGAGTTTTTCCCCCTATGCATCCCCTATCCTGTTAATCAAGAAGAAAGATGGCTCCTTTCGTATGTGCATTGACTATAGAGACTTGAACAAAATCATGGTGAAGAACCGCTACCCCATCCCACGGATTGACAAATTGCTGGATGAGTTGAAATGAGCATGCTTTTTCACTAAGATTGACTTGTGCTTTGGCTACCATCAGATTCATATGAGGGAGGGATGAGGTCAAAATGGCCTTCAAGACTAATCATGGACTTTATCATTTTCTAGTGATGCCTTTTGGGTTGACTAACGCCCCCGCCACCTTTCAAAGCCTCATGAAAAAAATCCTACAAGCCTTTTGGTTTAAGTTTGTGCTTGTTTTCTTTAATGACATCCTCATTTACAACAAGTCATCCAAGGAGCACTTGACACGTGTTAGAAGGGTGTTTGACATATTGAGAGAGCATTGACTCTTTGCTAAGGAGAGAAAATGCACTTTCATGGACACATCTGTGGAGTACTTGGGACACATTGTGAGAAAAAATGGCATACATACTGACCTGAAGAAGATGCAATCTGTTAGGGACTAGCCCACTCCTTCCACCACCACTTCTTTGTGTGGCTTTCTTAGTCTCTCTTCATTCTATAGATGCTTCACTAAGCACTATGCCACCATTGTAGCACCTTTGACAGATCGCTTAAAAAATGAGTCATTCTTTTGGGATGCCATTGCTGATGATAGCTTCAAACAGTTAAAGGATGTGCTTACTTCCGCCCCCATCGTTGTCTGCCCTAACTTCTCTAAGTTGTTTACCATTCATTGTGATACCAATGGCAGAGGTATTGGTACAGTATTGTTGCAAGAGCATGGTGTGATTGCATTCGAGAGCTGCAAGCTTGATGAGAAGGAGATGCAAATGAATGTATATGACTAGGAGATGTTGGCCATCCTCCATGCCATCAAAAAATGGCAACTGCTTCCAAGTAAAAAGCGGCCATCAAGTCCTCCAATACTTATTGACTCAGTCCACTTTGACTCCTAAGCAACGGCGATGGGTGGCAACCTTACAAAACTATGACTTTGACATTTCGTACACTTAGGGCAAGGATAATATTGTGGTTGATTCACTTTCTCGAATGTGGGCATGCAGGGTACCCTCTATCTCAGAATTGCTCAGTGATTGGGATGAAGAGCTTTAAGAGGCTTACTTGTTAGATGATCACTTCAGCCACATATTCTAGAAATTACGGCATGGGTTCATGGCTAAAAACTCCCAATATTAGATCAAGCATGACCTTATTTGGTCCCATGGCAAGATTGTCATCCCATACACTTCCCCCTTCATGCAGAAGATCATGGAAGAGATGCACTTTTGCCTCAATTTTGGTCACTTGGGTGTTTTTAAAACATATGATAGGATTGCCAAGAGCTTTCATTGGAAAGGCTTATGGAGGTATGTCAAGGACTTTGTGACCAAATGTGTTCCATGCCAATAGAACAAGGACAGTACACTCAGGCCCGCTGGTTTCTTGCAGCCTCTCCCTATCCCTGAAGGGAAATGGACTCACATCACAATGGACTTTATCACTGGCCTCCCACGACCAAGAAAGGGTGGAAAAGTATCTATGTGGTAGTTGATCACCTCACCAAAGCTGCCCACTTTATCCCCACTAAGACCCAATATACTACCTCTTAGGTGGCCACTCAATTTATGGAAAATGTCTTCAAGTTGCATGGCTGACCACAAGTCATAGTACACGATCGAAATGCATATCAGGATGCAAAGTTTATAAGCAACTTCTGGCAGATAGTTTTCACTTCCATGGGGACCAAGTTTGCTCCATCCACCGCATACCACCCTCAGACTCATGGCCAAACTAAAAGAGTGAACAAATGGCTTGAGACATATTTGAGGCACTTTTGCCATGATGTATAACATAGTTGGGATACGCGGCTCCACTTGGCTGAGTTTGCATATAATAACTCCACACACTCGAGCATTGGAGTTTCCCCTTTTGAGGCCTTATATGGGTATAAGGTTTCCCTCCCCACTGTCTTATTTAATGATAAGATCAACCCTCAGATTCAGGTAGGCTGAGTTGGATCTCATGCAAGCCTTACTTCAGCAATGTGAAGTGAACATTCAAAAGGCCCAAACACACATGAAACTCTATGATGATGAGAAAAGAAGGAATTTGGAATTCCAGGAAGGGGAATTGGTCCTTTTGAAAGTGCCTAAGTCCCGCTACTTGACTCTCAAAGAGAGCAGCAGTAACAAGCTAGCCCACCACTTCTATGGCCCATATTGGATTCCGAAGAGAGTTGGTGACTTGGCCTACTGCTTAGAACTTCTCCCTACCACCAAAATCCAGAATGTGTTTCATGTCAGCCAGCTGAAACCCTTCATGGGCTCCTCAATGGACTATGTGGAAGAACTTCCCCCCATAGATGAAGAAGGCATCACTCAATATATCCCTAAGCAATCATTAGGCAGTGAGATAAGCACTTACGGTCTCAATCTATTAAAGAATACCTCATCAAATGGCAAGGCCTACCCTTGGAAGAAGCCTCTTGGTACCCGGAAACCATTGTCAATGAATTCCCCTACCTCCAAGAGGCCCCATGGCTTGAAGACTAATCGATCATGCTCCAATTGACCACCCTCTGCTTGCAGACTGCACATTGTTTTACAACATTTCTGTACTTATCCAAATCTCAGGCATGTGCATCCTACATAGGCTGAAAGTACTCATCATAAGATTCGTTTCAACATGTGGTACATCCCATTTGGAGCAGCCTATCAGAAGTTATGACCTGTTTACTTCAGCAAGCCGGTCATGGACAACATGCTGTCCCTAGTCTTTACCCACCCAATTTTCATTGTAAAAGGGCTCAAAGTAGTACTCTGCAACCCTCCCTTAGCCCACCCATCACTCCCCTCTACTTCTCCTTGTTTTTGAGGGCAAAAACCTTTAGGGTGGGGATGGATTGTAACAAGCAAGATACACACTGACTAGGGGTTAGACACCCAGTCACACTGACTAGGGTATATAAGGTGTAAGAGTCCTAGATTAGGGAAATTAGTTATTATCAAGAACATACTCTTCACCTTCATCTCCAACTATGCCTTAAGTGGTTTCAAAGGTCCCCTTTGGTGCACCTCTTAGGTAGCATTGGAATTTTTGGGTTAGAATAGCTAATTTCCAATTTGAAATTGTAATCACATCCTTCATTGGATGAGAGCATTTCGCTCGACAATTTAAGCTTGGATTTGACTCCAACTTCATGTAGGGCACATAGTTCTCGGTTGAGACCTACTTGTTTGGAGTCTAACACCTCAAGGTACTTAGAGTAAGTTTGGTCATAGTCCATTTTGACTATTCCATCAATGAATAATGTAGGCGTATATTTAGTCTTAGAGTCATCTATTGTATGCCCATCAGTTTCATAGTCGATTGTCTCAAGTTCATTCCTTAAGGCTTCTCCTTGGATTCACAATCAATGTAAGTACTCTCTATGCTTGCTTTATTGGAAGATTTTTTTTCCAATGGTGCCTTGTGGTCTATAGTGTTGCTCTCATCTAAAAGGAACCGATTTTACAGAAGATTCATTGTTAGAGATACAAAGGTTGATTATGCCCTTTGGTTGTTAGGGACTTTGTACAGGTCTCTATTTGTTGGATACTTATGAGAAGAGATCTCATCATGCTTTGACAGTTACTACACTTATTCCCACTGTGTAGAATGTGCATCTTTGGCATGCTTGCTACGGTCCCCCCCACACCATAAGTAGCTTGTCTAGCAACCGTTCTAGTGTGTTGAGGTAGAGGAACATCAATTTTACTCTCTTGAAAAGTTTGTAATAGCCATCTTTGGACTTTTTTTGATACATTTATAGTAGCACTTTCTTGTTGAACTACTTGGTCCATAGTTAGAGGAAAAACCCCAGGGGGTCAACTAGGGTTTACCGTATGTGGTACCACGTGAGTGTAAGGGAGGGGGGTTATTTAAGGGAATGAAGGTACATTTTATAAGGTAAGGTCCCATAAATAGGGGGTAGATAAGGGGTATTTTCATATAATTCTTGCACGCAGGTGATGTCTCCTTAATACTACTAGTGAATCCCTCGTGGGAAAAACACGATCAATCAAGGGCCACTAGGGCAAGTGGAGCAATGACAACTTGCTATAATATGTTTGTTTTTGCATTTAAACAATCATGAATCCCAATGTAAGTGAAAAAAGACCCTCAAAGACAACACCATTCTCATAGGTGGTTGACATTTCAAACCGATCATGAGAATAGGCATTGTTTTCAATAAGAATGATATCTTTGGTGACAAAAATCTTTCTAGTACGAGGATCATGCAAATGATAGCCTTTGCTTTGTGAACTGTATTTTAAAAAAAAAAACATTTAAGTACCTTGTCATCTACTCCCACAAAGCTCTTTTGGCACATGAGCATATGCTATACATCCAAACACATGAAAGTAATCAACCTTTGGTTTCCTATCATACAATGCCTCAAAAGGAGTGTTAATCTAGAAGTAGATGCTCTTCTTGATGAGCCTACATTTATGAACTCACTTTTGGATGAGGATGAGTCTACTTTGATTGATGATGCACAGTAATATGTACATTGGTTTGCAAGCCATGAAAGAGGTGTTGGACTCCATTGCTACTAGTAGTATTTGGGATCTTGTTGAGTTGCCACTTGGCAAGAAGGCCATTCGCACCAAATGGGTTGTAAAACTCAAATGCAAGGTTGATTGTTCTATTGACAAGTACAAGGCATGCTTAGTTTTGTCAAAGGATATGCTCAGAAAAAGGGCATAGATTCTGAGGAGACTCTTACTCCTACATCCTGCATGAGTACCGTGAGATGCGTTAGTGCTACGGCTACCCATTATGGATGGAAAGTGCATCAATTGAACATTAAGACCGCATTTCTTAATGATGATCTGCATGAGATTGTTTATGTATCACAACCTCCAAGGTTTGTGGTTAAAGGCAAAGATAATTTGGTTTGCAAGTTAAGCAAGGCTTTGAATGGCATGAAATAAGCTCCTCGTGCATGGCATTCAAATATAGATGCTTATTTGAACAATAAAGGATTCAAGTATAGTCCAACTGCTCTCCTACCCTATACATTAAGGATGAAGGGGGCGGGGGGGTTATTGGTCATCATTGTTTATGTAGATGATATGTTGCTCATCGATCCTAAAGAGGATAAAATTGCAAATTTTAAGGCTAAATTGAAGAATGCATTTGCTAGGTAGATATGGGCCTCTTACATTACTATTTGGGGATTTACTTCACCAAAATCAACATGGTATCATCATGTCATAGTTACAATATGTGGAAAAGCTTCTACATATGTTTAACACATAGGATTGTAAACATGTGGGTACTCCTATATGGAGCTAGTGCTGAAGCTTTCTATGCATGATGGCAGCACGAGATGATTGATGTTGCAATTTATAGCCAGGTTGTTTGATGCCTTATCTATCTTTACAATGCAGTCCCTAACATACAATTTGTAGTATCATAGATGAGCAAGTTTATGCACAACCCACATATAGTTCATTGGCAAGATTTTAAGTGGATCTTCCATCACTTGAGGATTCTTTAACACATGCCTTGATATTTCCCAAGGAGGAGACTTGCAGCTACAAGCTTATAGAGATTGAGATTGGCTTGAGACTCAAATACTTAATAGTCTATTAGTGGATATGTTTCTTTTGGGCCATTCATGTATTTCATCGTTTAGCAACAAACAACCTATTGTGACTACCTTGTCTTGTAAGGTTGAGTATAATGGCCTATAACTCCTTCAAAATGTGTGAACACTATAACTCCTTCACACATGTTCTTCTCTAATGATTGATCTATGGTCCTTCTCAAATTCTTATTTGTTGCTTTGGCTTGCTATTGTTGGTGTTGCAGC